>NC_064855.1:39170193-39350193 GCF_024139225.1 Suncus etruscus | reverse complement strand
AGTTAAGTGGCAATTATGGATGATGGTTGCAGCAAATGTGGCTTTGGCAGGGCAGGGACTTGGCCTGTCCTCTCCTTCCAAGATTGCCAGCTTTCAGCTGCAGGACCCATGTACCTATATTTTTTATGGCTTGGTTTATATCTCTTTCAAGAACAGAGTGAATCTTTGTAACTGGCTGGTGTACAGGCATGGTGACTGCATGTGTGGGCAGGAGCCAGCATTTTAAAAATCATCACTGGTCCAGAAGATGTGACTCAGTGGAAATATCAGCTAAGAGTTGGTCCTCAGTACCACACCACAGCTGCTAGAAGACACCCCAACATTTTTGTGATCTATGAGAACATATTTGGTTAGTGTTAGTATCATATATCTACTGAATACAACAGTTAGCCATTCCTAGCTAGAATGTCCCACTTCGAATTAACTGAAAGCCTGCATGAAAGAAATGCACCGGGCCCAGAGAGATAGCATGGAGGTAAGGCATTTACCTTTCATGTAGGAGTTCATCGGTTCAGATCCCAGGGTCCCATATGGTCCCCCGTGCCTGCCAGGAGCAATTTCTGAACCTGGAGCCAGGAATAACCCCTGAGCACTGTTGGGTGTGACCCAAAAACCAAAAAAAAAGAAAAAGAAAGAAAGAAAGAAAGAAAGAAAGAAAGAAAGAAAGAAAGAAAGAAAGAAAGAAAGAAAGAAAGAAAGAAAGAAAGAAAGAAAGAAAGAAAGAAAGAAAGAAAGAAAGAGAGAGAGAAAGAAAGAAAGAAAGAAAGAAAGAAAGAAAGAAAGAAAGAAAGAAAGAAAGAAAGAAAGAAAGAAAGAAAGAAAGAAAGAAAGAAAGAGAGAGAAAGAAAGAAAGAGAGAGAGAGAGAAAGAAAGAAAGAAAGAGAGAGAGAAAGAAAGAAAGAAAGAAAGAAAGAAAGAAAGAAAGAAAGAAAGAAAGAAAGAAAGAAAGAAAGAAAGAAAGAAAGAAAGAAAGAAAAAGAAAGGGAGGGAGGGAGGGAGGAAGGAAGGAAGGAAAGAAAGAAAGGAAGGAAGGAAGGAAGTAATGAAGGAAGGAAGGAAGGAAGAAAAAGAAAGAAAGAAAGAAAGAAGAAGAAAGAAAGAAAGAAAGAAAGAAAGAAAGAAAGAAAGAAAGAAAGAAAGAAAGAAAGAAAGAAAGAAAGAAAAGGAAAGAAAGAAAGAAATGCACCAACCAACCTAAGAGAATTCATCCTGCCTGCCAGCTACAGAATTAGAACATGAGCTTCTTCCATGCATTCCAATTTTTTTTTCTTTTTTCTTTCTTTATTTATTTTTTATTTTTTTATTTATTCATTTTTTGATCATAGTGGCTTACATATTGTTGACAATGATATTTTAGGTACATATTTACATAAAATCAGGGGGGATTCCCATCACCAAATTGTCCTCCCTACACCTCCGTTTTTGTCCTACCACCCATATCCTCTTCCCTCACCCCCAGGGTAGCTAGGATGTGTGGTCTCCTCTGTATCTAGCCTACTGCATAGTAGTCTTGCACCTATTTGGTCCTGGTGTCTCCCTTGTTTCCCCCTCTAATTGGGGGGGCAGGACTAGCTAGTTCAAGTTACGTGGTTTTGTTTAAAGGAGAGAAAAGTAATAAACTGGGGTAAAAGTCTAATACGCCGAAAATAAGTGGAATTCTTCCAGAGGCTCTCAACATCGGTTTGAGAAATGAAGGAGAGAAAAAAGGTGAAACATTCCACCAGTACAAAAAGAAGTGTCAAATATCCCGTGAGGACTCCAACAATAAGCACAAGCACCAAAACAAAAACAAAAACAAAAACAAAACAAAACAAACAAACAAAAAATAAAAACCCACAAAAACAAACACAAAACAAAACAAAACAAGCAAACAAACAAACAAAAAATGTCATGGTCTTGATATAGGAAACATGGCATAGCATACAAAGAAAGAACAGAAAGGAAGAGAAAGAATAAGTATAACTGGGGACAACTTCAATTATCACACCCAAACAGAGAAATTGACCAAAAATAGATAGGTAAATAAAAATAATAATAATAAATGAAAATAAAATAATATATATAAAAAAATAATGATTTGTGCTTTTTGTTTTTTTTTTTTTTTTTTTTTCCCTCCTGCCCAGGCACAGTAAATATTGGGGTCATTCGAAAAGGAATTCACTTGGCCTAAGAGATATGGGGTTTCTCCGCCCTTGGAGTGTATTGTCATGGGATCAACTATAGACTCTGTTCAGGATCATTTACTCTCCCGGTGGTGCTTTTGTGGTGTTTGTAAGACCTCTGCTCTGTCCTGGGTGATACTATCAGGCCTCTGTGTCTAGGGATCTCAGTATCTGCACAGATCCTGCGGTGGGAGTTATGATGAAGTCAGTCTTTGTGGTTCTAGAAGTTCTGTTCCATCAGTGTCATTTTAATTCATCTTCTGTGGTTGGTGATCTTGGTCTTTGCACTGAAGCTAGGATGGCACCTAGGACAGTGTCTTTCTTTGTGCTTCCAGAAGCCCCATTCCGTTACAATGGTCTCTGCCAGACCTTTGAAACTGGGGATCATGTTCATTGTGCAGATCATAGTTCAAACCCTAGGTTAGGGCTTTTTTATTGGTCCCAGGCTGTATACAGTCTGGTCATGGTTCTAGCAGCAGTCATCTGTAACTCGAAATCTTGGCTTTTGGGCCTTCCAAAGGGTGACAAGTCTTCTGATTTTGTCTTGTCGATAGCTAGAAAGGTAGGATAACCTTCACTTAGGTCAAGTTGTTCCCATTTTCTTCGTTGTCAGGATGTCATATTAGAGCTGGCATTTGTTGGTGACCTCGCAGTATTGCGGCTGTCCCGGGTGGGATTTGTTTCCTGTAGCAGTTGTGAAGAACTGTGTCGTTCCTGTGTCTGGGATCCAGGGTTCAAGGCTGGATTGATGGTATCTAAACACCTGAGGTCTAAGTTAATTCCACATGACATATTTTCAAGGTAGGAGATATCCCTCTATTGTAAACAACTATGAGTTCCTATCTCTAATAGATAAGAGCTCTCTTTTTTTTAAATATATATATATACATTTTTGTAAGAATTCCCCTTTATTTTAGTGTGCCTTTGCAGGGGGAAATGGTGCTACCTTATATTGTTGGTGCATTTGGGGGTGGTCAAAAGGGGAAAACAGAAACAGGTTACATACCCCAAAAAAAGATGAAAAAATAATAAATAGAAAAATAAGTAGGTATCAAAAATGTATGTGCTTACATATGTATATGTAGGCCAGATTTTTTTTTAAAATGAGGTAGCAAAGTATTTAAAGGGCCAAAGTGATGCATATGACTATCTTACGTTTGGGGAAAAGCAGGTAAAGAGGTGGTGCATGCATTCCAATTTTAATTAAAACATTGCTTCTTCTTGGGTCTCAAACTTGCCAGTCTTTGGATAAGAACTACATCACTGGTTTCTGTTGATCTGTGGGACTTCTGAGTTCTAAAATTGCAAGATCTCTTTCTTGTAGATGTTGTGACTGCCCAACCTCTCTAAGTGTGTAAGTCAATTCCTTTAAAAGAGGCAATTATTATATATTCTCTTTATATAATTCTCTCTCTTCCTCTCTGCTTTTTGGGCCACACCCTGTGACACTCAGGGGTTACTTCTGGCTATGCACTCAGAAATCGCTCTTGGCTCAGGGGACCATATAGGACACCAGGGGATTGAACCAAGGTTCATCCTGGATTGGCCACATGCAAGGCAAATGTCCTATCACTGTGCTATTGCTCTGGCCCCTACATAATTCTCTTTTATGTTGGTTTTGTTTCTCTGGAGATCCCTGATTATTATGCTTTCAGTTTAGAGATTTTTGGTACAATCAGGGGAATATTCAGACTAGTTCCTGAGTATGACAGTATCGTTCCTTTATAGAAGGGAAATCTGCACTTCAAGAATAAAAAGAGAACACAGAATTCATTTCAGGTACACTGGAATGGAGGACAACAAGACCGAATGGCAGGAAGCCATAATTGGCAGAGCTGAGTCCAGCACTTGTTGCTCAGCTTATTCTGACAAGCCTTGGTGGCTGCAACTGCAGTGGAACAAGAAACACACCGTTACCATTCTTACTGCCAGACACATTGAGTCCTCAAAAGAAACCTGTTACCAGGAGTAATTGCCCCACTTATTTTTTAAGTAAGGAGGCAAAGCTTTCAAAACAAGTACTAGTAAGTATTCTTAATGGTTTCTGTACAGATGATGGATCAAAGATTATGCTTAGTGCTCAAGTTTTTGAACCGTGGTCTGAATCATTCCTTTGTGATCTAAAACTTAGTCTTGTGACTTTTCACTGAAATCAAAACAAGTCTTCCTGCTACTATGTGGGGTAAATTTTTTCCTTTTTATTTATTTTGGGTTTTTTGGGGAGGGAGAAGGGGCCCCTGATATTACTCTGGAGCTACACTCAGGCAGTTGCTTCTGGTCATGCCAGAGGAAGATGCAATTCTGAGGACTGAATATAGTCTACTGCAAAGTAAAGCAAAACCAAGTATATACTCCGACACTTGAGTCTCTCTCTAACCCCTGAATTTTTATCTGACTTGAATTTTATTTGTTTTATCTGATTATTTTTAGATTAATTTTTATTAATTTAAGCACACTGGTTACAAATTTTTTATTTTTAATGTCAGTTTTAGTCATACAGTGTATACCACCCTTTACCAGTGCACATTTACTACAACAATGTCCCCAGTTTCTCTCTCACCTTCCCACCCTGTCTGCCTTGGGGGCAGACATTTTACTTCTCTCTCTATTTCTCCTCTCTCTTTTCCTTTTGACACTGTAACTTGCACTGTTGTTAATGAAGGAATACCCTGTATATCACTTTATTTTCTTTCAGCAACAGTTTGTTTCCAAAGTGATCAGTTCAAAATTTCATTGTAACAATGGACCCTTCTCTATCCTAACTGCACTCCCCACTCTTTCTCCCCAAGCTTCCTACTATGGAATTGTTCTCCTGACCCTCATCTCTATTGTCTCTAGATATAATTACCATATTATCGTTTTTTCTCTTATATCCCACAAATGAGTGAAATTATTTTAGTCTATCCCTCTCCTCAGACTCATTTTATTTAGCATACTAATCTCCATATCCATCCAGGTATAAGTAAATTTCATGACTTTTTTCTAACAGCTATATAAATATACCACATTTCCTTTAGCACTCACTTGTTCTTGGGCACTTGGGTTGTTATCGGATTCTGGATATTGTAAGTATTGCTGTGATGAACATAGGAATGCAGAGGGCTTTTCTGCATGATGTTTTTGGTTCCTAAGGTATATCCCTAAAAATAGTATTACTAGATAACATGAAAGCTCAATTTCTAGTTTTTTGAGGCATATTCATATAGTTTTCCCAAAAGGCTGGACCAGTCTACATTCCCACCAGCTGTGAACGAGAGTCCTATCCTCCCTGCAAACACACTAGCACTTGTTAATCTTTGTGATGTGTGCCAATCTCTGGAGTGTGTGATGCTATTTCATTGTTGTTTTAATTTGCATCTCTCTGGTTAGTAATATGGAACATTTTTTTTTCTTTTTGGAGGTAATGTCTGTTCATTTCTTTTTTGGAGGAAATGTCTGTTCATTTCTTCCCATTTTTGGATGGGATCAGAAGTTTTTTCTTGCTAAGTACAATCAGTGCTTTGTATATTTCGGATATTAATCCCTTATCTGATGGGTATTGGGTGAATAGTTTCTGCCATTCATTAGGTAGTCTTTGTAGCCTAACCACTGTTTTCTTTGAGGTGTAGAAGCCTTCTCATTTTAATGTAGTCCCTTTGTTTATCTTTGCTTCCAAAGCTTGTCCAGTGATGTTTCATCCTCAAAGATGACTTTAATTTCAATGTTATTGAGTGTTCTGCCTACATTATCCTCTTATGTACCTTATGATTTCAGTTCTGATATCAAGGTCTTTAATCCATCCTGATTTGATATTTGTGCATTGTGTTAAAGAGAGGTTTGATTTCACATTTTTACAAGCAATTGATGAATTTTCCCAACACTGCTTGTTGAAGAGGCTTCCCTTACTCTACTTTGTATTTCTTGGCCCTTTATAAAACATTATTTGATTTATATACCTGGAAGTCAGTCTTAGAATACTCAAGTCTATTCTGCTGATCTAAGGGTTTTGTCTTTATTCTAATAATCTGAGGGTTTGTTTTTATTCTGCTGTTATGATGCGTAAATGACTACTGCTTTATAGTACAGTTTAAAGTTTGGGAAATTGATGTTTTCCATCTTCTTTTTCCAAGGATTGCTTTAGCTATTCCTGGAGGCTTATTATTCTAGATGAATTTCAGGACTGTTTTAATCTATTTCTTTGAAAACTAGAATGGATATCCTTATAGGGTTCACATTAAATCTATACAATACTTTGTACTAATGGAAGTATTGCCATTTTAATGATGTTAATATTCCCAATCGATAAGCAATTTATGCGTTTCCATTTTCTTGTGTCCTCTTTCATTCTGTTTTTTGTCTCTTCACAGAATTGACTTAGCTATACAAGGACTTTAAAGAAAAATTTTAATTGAAACAATTGTGAACAATGTTCTACATAGTTGGTTTCAGACATACAATATTTTTGGGCCAATCCTACCACCAGTGTCAACCTTGCCTATACTGATGTTCCTAGAGTGCATCCATTGCCACCACCCCTCTTTTATTTCCTGAAAGTGTTTTGTAGTTTTCTTAGTAAAGGTCTCTCAAATCTTTAGTTGATATTTCTGAGGCACAACTATGAATGGGAGTTTTAAAATATCTTTTTTTCTCTTTTATTTGTGTATAGTAAAAGCATGAATTTTTACATATTAATGTTTAGCTTTCCATTTTATTATATAGTCTATCATTTCTAGAAACATTTTGTACAGTTTTTAGGATTTTCCATAGTAGTATCATGTCATCTGCAAACAATGAGAGCTTGAATACTTCCTTTCCTATATGGATGCCCTGTATATCTTTTTCTTGCTTGATTGCAATAGCAAGTACTTCCAGTACTATATTGCATAGAAGTGGCAAGAGTGGAACAACCCTGGAGCCGGAGAGATAGCATGGAGGTAAGGCATTTGCCTTTCATGCAGAAGGTCATTGGTTCAAATCCCCGCATCCCATATGGTTCCTGAGCCTGCCAGGAGTGATTTCTGAGCCTGGAGCCAGGAGTAACCCCTGAGCACTGTCTGGTATGACCCAAAAACCAAAAATTAAAAAAAAGAAAGAAAGAAAAAAAAAGAGTGGCACAACCTTATCTTGTGCCCTATTTTAGAGGAAAGGCATTTAGTTTTTTCTCATTGAGTATAATGTTTGCCATGGGCTTTTGGTAAATGGCCTTGACTATATTGAGAAAAGCTTTTCTTCAATTCCCATCTTGTTTTTATTAATAATGGGTAACCAGACCTTGTCAAATGCTTTCTCTACATCTACACATGACATAATTTTTATTTTTTAGTATGGTATATTATATTCATTGACTGTGTATGTTAAACCATCATTGCATCTCTGCAATGAATCCTACTTGGTTGGTCATGGTGTATAAACTTTGATGAGTTTTTGAATTCTCTTTGCTAATTTTGTGCAGAATCTTTGCATATGTGTTCATCAAAGATTCACCCTTTGGATTAACCTTTTTTTGTGGTGTCTCTATAGAGATGCTTTTGATATCACATCATGTTAGCTAGCTCCATAGAAACTATTTGGGAATGTTTCTGTTTCTTCTATATCCTGGAAGAGCTTGATAAGATTTGGCAGTAAACCCTCTTTAAAGATTTGAGAGAATTCACAAGTGTGTTGACCTGGGCCTGACTTTTTGTTTATGAGAAGTGTTCTTATTATCTTCCTCCCCCAATATTGATAGGTCTATTTAATTATTTCACATCATCTGGATTAAACCTTGGGGGATTATAGGAGCCCAAGAATTTATCCATTTCTTTTCTTGTTTTGTGCCATAAGATTCTCAAAGTTATCTCAGATTATCCTTTGAATTTCTGTAGTATCTATAGTGACATTTCCCTTCTAATTTTTAATTTTAAGTTTCTTTGTGAGTCTTGTTAATGGATCATGTTTGTTTTTTCAAAGAGCCAACTTTTACTTTCAACAATCTATTGGATTGTTTTTGGGTGTTCAGTTAATTAATTTCTGTTCTTTTATTATTTCCTTCCTTCTGCATATTTCTGGCTCACATTGTTGGTCATTGTCAAATTTCTTAAGCTGTGCCATTAAGTTATTTATGTATGCCCTTTCTTCCTTCCTGATGACTGCTTGCAAAACTATAAGCTGAAGTCTCCAACTATTACTGTGTTGCTATTGATGTCTTTCTTCAAGTCTATTAGCAATTGTTTTAAGTATTTTGTTCACCTCTCATTTGGTGCATATATGTTTAGGAGTGTTATTTCTTCCTGATTATTAAAAAATGCCCTACTCATATAACCTTTTAAGCCTAAAATCTGTGTCATCTGATATAATTATGGCCACCCTAACCTTTCTAAAAAAGTTGTTTGCTTGAAGCTTTTGTCCTCCAACCTTTGATTTTGAGTCTGTGTTTCCTTGACTATTCAGATGTTCTTACAGGCAGCAAATTTTCTGATTTATTTTGCCATTCTGTATCTCTTAACTGCTGCTGCATTTAACTCCTTAATGTTGAGAGAATTTTTATGGAATTTTATATTATTTTTTGTAGAAGTTTGATGTGTATATTGGGTCTGACTTGTCTTAAAAGAGACCGTTTAGTTCTTTTAATGTTGGTATGTCTCTAAGTTTCCCGAACTGTTTTTTATCTGGTAAGCAGTGTATCCTGTCAAACCTGAATGAAAATCTGGCTGGGTGAAGTATTTGTGGGGAAATGTTCATTTCATTGAGTTTTTTCCACTATATCCCACCACTGCCATAGGTCCTGGAAGATTGCTTGTGATAAATCTGCTATGAATCTTAAGGATTATTCTTTGTATTTAATTTTGCTTTTTGATCTTGCTGCTTTCATTATTCTACCTCTATCTGTGATTCATCATTGTAACTAGGATGCATCTTGGGGTGCTTTTATTTAGGTCTCTTTTAGTTGGTACTCTTAGGGCATCCAGGATGTGGTTGTATGCACTGTTCAGGTCTGGAAACTTCTCAGCAATAATGTCTTTGTTGCTTCTTCATAGGGGTTTTCTTCCCGCCTCTCTAGAAGCAATGGTTCTTATTTTGTTCCTGTTGAATTTATTCCAAAGGTCTATTTTTGTCTGTTCACATATTTTGATGATTTTTTTAAATCTCCTGTTCATTTATTTTAAGGTTCTTTTCCAATTTCTGGTGCATGAAGGTGTAATGCAATTCATCTTTCAACTCACTGATTTTTTTTTTCCTTAGCAGCTATTACACTGCTGGTGAGGCCTTCCAATGAGTTTTTCATTTTTTTTTTTTTTTTTTTTTTTTTTTTTTTTTTTTTTTTTTTTTTTATCTTTATTTAAACACCGTGATTACAAACATGATTATAGTTGTATGATTACAGTCATGTAAAGAGCACCCCCCCTTCACCGGTGTAACATTCCCACCACCAATTTCCCAGATCTCCCTCCTCCCCACCCCCCTACACCTGTACTCGAGACAGGCTTTCTACTTCCCTCATTCATTCACATTTTATGATAGTTTTCAGTGTAGTCATCTCTGCAACTG
Organism: Suncus etruscus; assembly: GCF_024139225.1. Classification (NCBI taxonomy): domain Eukaryota; kingdom Metazoa; phylum Chordata; class Mammalia; order Eulipotyphla; family Soricidae; genus Suncus; species Suncus etruscus. The sequence goes on along the minus strand of NC_064855.1, from coordinate 39,340,525 downwards.
CACTCATCACTCTATGTGATGAGCTGCATGTCCTGAGCTGCACCTACCAGCCCTCATCTCTCTTGGCTCTGAGATATTGTTAAAAATGTCCTTCATTTTTCTTAAAGCCCATAGATGAGTGAAACCATTCTGCGTCTTTCTCTCTCCCTCTGACTTACTTCACTCAGCATAATAGATTCCATGTACATCCATGTATTGGAAAATTTCATGACTTCATCTCTCCTGATGGCTGCATAGTATTCCATTGTGTATATGTACCACAGTTTCTTCAGCCACTCATCTGTTGAAGGGCATCTTGGTTGTTTCCAGAGTCTGGCTATTGTAAATAGCGCTGCAATGAATATAGGAGTAAGGAAGGGTTTTTTGTATTGTATTTTTGTGTTTCTTGGGTATATTCCTAGGAGTGGTATAGCTGGATCGTATGGAAGCTCAATTTCCAGTTTGTGAAGGAATCTCCATATCGCTTTCCATAAAGGTTGTACTAGACGGCATTCCCACCAGCAGTGAAAAAGAGTTCCTTTCTCTCCACATCCCCGCCAGCACTGCTTGTTTTCCTTTCTTGTGATGTGTGCCAATCTCAGTGGCGTGAGGTGGTACCTCATAGTAGTTTTGATTTGCATCTCCCTGACGATTAGTGATGTTGAACATCTTTTCATGTGCCTTTTGGCCATTTGCCTTTCTTCTTTTTCAAAGTGTCTGTTCATTTCTTCTCCCCATTTTTTGATGGGGTTAGTTGTTTTTTTCTTGTATAGTTCTGTCAGTACCTTGTAAATTTTGGATATTAGCCCTTTATCTGATGTGTATTGGGTGAATAATTTCTCCCACTCAGTGGGTGGCCTTTGTATTCTGGGCGCTATTTCCTTTGAGATGCAGAAGCTTTTCAGCTTAATATAGTCCCATCTGTTTATCTCTGCTTCCACTTGCTTGGAAAGTGCTGTCTCCTCCTTAAAGATGCCTTTAGTCTCAATGTCCTGGAGTGTTTCACCTACATGTTGTTCTATATACCTTATAGTTTCAGTTCTGATATCAAGGTCTTTAATCCATTTGGATTTTACCTTTGTATATGGTGTTAGCTGGGGGTCTGAGTTCGCTTTTTTGCAAGTGGTTAACCAGTTGTGCCAACACCACTTGTTGAATAGGCTTTCCCTGCTCCATTTAGGATTTTTTGCTCCTTTATCAAAAACAAGGTGGTTATATGTCTGAGGAACCTTCTCTGAGTACTCAAGCCTATTCCACTGATCTGAGGGTCTGTTTTTATTCCAATACCATGCTGTTTTTATAACTGTTGCTTTGTAATACAACTTAAAATTGGGGAAAGTAATGCCTCCCATATTCCTTTTCCCAAGGAGTGCTTTAGCTATTCGAGGTTGTTTGTTGTTCCAGATGAATTTCAGAAGTATTTGATCCACTTCTTTGAAAAATGTCATGGGTATCTTTAGAGGAATCGCGTTAAATCTGTACAATGCTTTTGGAAGTATTGCCATTTTAATGATGTTGATCCTGCCAATCCATGAGCATGGTATGTGTTTCCATTTCCGCGTGTCCTCTCTTATTTCTTGGAGCAGTGTTTTGTAGTTTTCTTTGTATAGATCCTTCACATCTTTAGTCAGGTTGACTCCAAGATATTTGAGTTTGTGTGGAACTAATGTGAATGGGATTGTTCTCTTAATGTCCATTTCTTCCCTATCATTATTCGTGTATAAAAAGGCCATTGATTTTTGTGTGTTAATTTTGTATCCTGCCACTTTGCTATACAAATCTATTATTTCTAGAAGCTTTTTGGTAGAGTCTTTAGGGTTTTCTAAGTAGAGTATCATGTCATCTGCAAACAGTGAGAGCTTGACTTCTTCCTTTCCTATCTGAATTCCCTTGATATCTTTTTCTTGCCTAATCGCTATAGCAAGTACTTCCAGTGCTATGTTGAATAGGAGTGGTGAGAGAGGACAGCCTTGTCTTGTACCAGAATTTAGAGGAAAGGATTTTAGTTTTTCTCCATTGAGGATAATATTTGCCACTGGCTTCTGGTAGATGGCTTTGACTATATTGAGAAAGGTTCCTTTTATTCCTATCTTGCTGAGAGTTTTAATCAAGAATGGGTGTTGAACCTTATCAAATGCTTTTTCTGCATCTATTGATATGACCATGTGATTTTTATTTTTGTTGTTGTTTATGTTGTGTATTATATTAATAGATTTACGGATGTTAAACCATCCTTGCATTCCTGGGATGAAACCTACTTGATCAAAGTGAATGATCTTCTTGATGAGGCACTGGATCCTGTTCGCCAGGATTTTGTTGAGGATCTTTGCATCTGTGTTCATCAGGGATATTGGTCTGTAATTTTCTTTTTTGGCAGCATCTCTATCAGGTTTTGGTATTAAGGTGATGTTGGCTTCATAAAAGCTATTTGGAAGTATTCCTGTTTTTTCGATTTCATAAAAGAGCCTGGCCAGAATTGGTAGTAGTTCCTCTTGAAAGGTTTGAAAGAATTCATTCGTGAATCCATCAGGGCCTGGGCTTTTGTTTTTGGGTAAATTTTTGATTACAGTTTTAATTTCCTCAATAGTGATGGGGGTGTTTAGATATGCTACCTCTTCTTTATTCAACCGTGGAAGGTTATATGAGTTCAGAAATTTATCCATTTCTTCCAGGTTCTCATATTTAGTGGCATAGAGTTTCTCAAAGTATTCTCTGAATACCCTTTGAATCTCTGCAGTATCTGTAGTGATCTCCCCCTTCTCATTTCTAATACGCGTTATCAAGTTTCTCTCTTTCTTTTGCTTTGTGAGTTTTGCCAATGGTCTATCAATCTTGTTTATTTTTTCAAAGAACCAACTTCTGCTTTCGTTGATCTTTCGGATTGTTTTTTGGGTTTCCACTTCGTTGATTTCTGCTCTCAGCTTTGTTATTTCCTTCTGTCTCCCTATTTTTGGGTCCTTTTGTTGAGCACTTTCTAGTTCTATTAGCTGTGTCATTAAGCTACTCAGGTAAGCTCCTTCTTCCTTCCTGATGTGTGCTTGCAAAGCTATAAATTTTCCTCTCAGTACTGCTTTTGCTGTGTCCCATAAGTTCTGATAGTTTGTGTCTTTATTGTCATTTGTTTCCAGGAACCTTTTGATTTCCTCCTTGATTTCATCTCGGACCCACTGGTTATTGAGTATGAGGCTGTTTAACTTCCAGGTGTTAAATTTTTTCTTCTGTGTCCCTTTGCAGTTCACATCTAACTTCAGAGCCTTGTGGTCAGCAAAGGCAGCCTGCAAAATGTCTATCTTTTTTATTTTATGGAGGTATGTTTTATGTGCCAGCACATGATCTATCCTGGAGAATGATCCATGTACATTGGAAAAGAATGTGTATCCAGGTTTCTGAGGATAGAGTGCCCTATATATATCTACTAGGCCTCTTTCATCCATTTCTTTTTGCAGGTCTAGTATATTTTTGTTGGGTTTCCATTTGGTTGACCTATCAAGTGTTGACAAGCCTGTGTTGAGGTCTCCCACAATTATTGTGTTATTATTGATATCCTTCTTCAGATTTGTCAACAATTGTATTAAATACTTTGCTGGACCCTCATTCGGTGCGTATATGTTTAGGAGAGTGATTTCTTCTTGCTGTACAAATCCCTTGATTAGTACATAATATCCATCTTTGTCCCTTACAATTTTTCTGAGTATAAAGTTTGTGTCATCTGATATTAGTATGGCCACCCCCGCTTTTTTAAGGGTGTTGTTTGCTTGAATGATTTTCCTCCAGCCTTTGATTTTGAGTCTATGTTTATTCTGACTATTCAGGTGTGTTTCTTGTAGACAGCAGAAGGTTGGCTTCAGTTTTTTGATCCATTTCGCCACTCTGTGCCTCTTAACTGGTGCATTTAGTCCATTGACATTGAGAGAAATAATTGTCATGGGATTTATTGCCATCTTTGTGTAGAAGTTTGGTGTGTTTTTTGTTCTGTCTTGTTTTTAGAGTAGATCTTTCAGTTTTTCTTTTAAGGCTGGTTTTGAGTCTGCAAAGATTTTGAGCTGTTGTTTATCTGTGAAGCCGTGTATACATCCGTCAAACCTGAAACTTAGTTTTGCTGGGTGCAATATTCTTGGCGAAGCATTTATTTCATTGAGTTTTGCCACTACGTCCCACCACTGCCTTCTGGCCTTGAGTGTTTCTGGTGACAGGTCTGCTGTAAATTTCAAGGATGCTCCGTGGAATGTAATTTCCCTTTTCGATCTTGCTGCTTGCAGTATTCTATCTCTATCGGTGGGTTTCATCATGGTGACTAGGATGTGTCTTGGGGTGTTTCTACTGGGGTCTTTTTTAGCTGGTACTCTTCGGGCATGCAGGATTTGGTCACATGTTTTCTTTAGCTCTGGTAGTTTCTCAGTGATGATGTTCTTAACCATTGATTCTTCCTGAAGATTTTCTTCTTGGGTCTCTGGAACTCCAATGATTCTGAAGTTGTTTCTGTTGAGCTTATCAAAGACTTCTATTTTCATCTTCTCATATTCTTTGAGTAAATTTTCCATTGTCTGATCATTTGATTTGAGGTTTTTTTCTAATCTCTTCTGCTGTGTAAAGTTGTTATGCATCTCATCTTCTAAAGCACTAATTCTATCCTCAGCTGCTGTTAACCTGTTGGAAAACTCATCCATTATGTTCTTCAATTCGTCTATTGAGTTTTTCAGACCTGTTATCTGATCTGATATTTCAGTTTGGAGTTTTCTGATTTCTGTCTTCATATTCTCTTGATTTTTATTAGTGCTCTGATTTATACTTTCTTTGATATCTGATAGCAACCTCCATATTTCGTCTCTAAACTCCATTTCTGAAAGACTGCTTAGGTAGTTGGTCGTTGTTGGGTCATCAGAGTTTCCATCTTCATTCTCTATGGTTGAAGTTGGTCTGCGTAGTCTCCCCATTGTCTCGCTTACGCTGTGGGTTTTTCTACGTGTTGTGGTGGTACTCATTGGCGAGGTGGAGTGCGCGGCCGCGAAGCGCAGCGGAGCGGCCGCGCTCCGGCCCCCAAACACTCACCTCAGCCGAGGCAAGCCGTCAGGGGATGCCTGGGGAGGCCCCCAAGTGTCTGCCAAGCAAAGAAACCAGCACAATCCACAACTCCAACAGAAAACTCACAGCCCCAGCGAGACACGCCTTGAAGAGATTAATGCTGAATCAGGTCAAAGTTCCCAGGTTGATGCAGGCTGGGGGAGGTCCCAAAATGTCTGCCGGGCCTAGGGGTCCAGCAGTCAGCCTGATCTGCAACTCCGGCCCCCAAACACTCACCTCAGCCGAGGCAAGCCGTCAGGGGATGCCTGGGGAGGCCCCCAAGTGTCTGCCAAGCAAAGAAACCAGCACAATCCACAACTCCAACAGAAAACTCACAGCCCCAGCGAGACACGCCTTGAAGAGATTAATGCTGAATCAGGTCAAAGTTCCCAGGTTGATGCAGGCTGGGGGAGGTCCCAAAATGTCTGCCGGGCCTAGGGGTCCAGCAGTCAGCCTGATCTGCAACTCCGGCCCCCAAACACTCACCTCAGCCGAGGCAAGCCGTCAGGGGATGCCTGGGGAGGCCCCCAAGTGTCTGCCAAGCAAAGAAACCAGCACAATCCACAACTCCAACAGAAAACTCACAGCCCCAGCGAGACACGCCTTGAAGAGATTAATGCTGAATCAGGTCAAAGTTCCCAGGTTGATGCAGGCTGGGGGAGGTCCCAAAATGTCTGCCGGGCCTAGGGGTCCAGCAGTCAGCCTGATCTGCAACTCCGGCCCCCAAACACTCACCTCAGCCGAGGCAAGCCGTCAGGGGATGCCTGGGGAGGCCCCCAAGTGTCTGCCAAGCAAAGAAACCAGCACAATCCACAACTCCAACAGAAAACTCACAGCCCCAGCGAGACACGCCTCAGCCGAGGCAAGCCGTCAGGGGATGCCTGGGGAGGCCCCCAAGTGTCTGCCAAGCAAAGAAACCAGCACAATCCACAACTCCAACAGAAAACTCACAGCCCCAGCGAGACACGCCTCAGCCGAGGCAAGCCGTCAGGGGATGCCTGGGGAGGCCCCCAAGTGTCTGCCAAGCAAAGAAACCAGCACAATCCACAACTCCAACAGAAAACTCACAGCCCCAGCGAGACACGCCTCAGCCGAGGCAAGCCGTCAGGGGATGCCTGGGGAGGCCCCCAAGTGTCTGCCAAGCAAAGAAACCAGCACAATCCACAACTCCAACAGAAAACTCACAGCCCCAGCGAGACACGCCTCAGCCGAGGCAAGCCGTCAGGGGATGCCTGGGGAGGCCCCCAAGTGTCTGCCAAGCAAAGAAACCAGCACAATCCACAACTCCAACAGAAAACTCACAGCCCCAGCGAGACACGCCTTGAAGAGATTAATGCTGAATCAGGTCAAAGTTCCCAGGTTGATGCAGGCTGGGGGAGGTCCCAAAATGTCTGCCGGGCCTAGGGGTCCAGCAGTCAGCCTGATCTGCAACTCCGGCCCCCAAACACTCACCTCAGCCGAGGCAAGCCGTCAGGGGATGCCTGGGGAGGCCCCCAAGTGTCTGCCAAGCAAAGAAACCAGCACAATCCACAACTCCAACAGAAAACTCACAGCCCCAGCGAGACACGCCTTGAAGAGATTAATGCTGAATCAGGTCAAAGTTCCCAGGTTGATGCAGGCTGGGGGAGGTCCCAAAATGTCTGCCGGGCCTAGGGGTCCAGCAGTCAGCCTGATCTGCAACTCCGGCCCCCAAACACTCACCTCAGCCGAGGCAAGCCGTCAGGGGATGCCTGGGGAGGCCCCCAAGTGTCTGCCAAGCAAAGAAACCAGCACAATCCACAACTCCAACAGAAAACTCACAGCCCCAGCGAGACACGCCTTGAAGAGATTAATGCTGAATCAGGTCAAAGTTCCCAGGTTGATGCAGGCTGGGGGAGGTCCCAAAATGTCTGCCGGGCCTAGGGGTCCAGCAGTCAGCCTGATCTGCAACTCCGGCCCCCAAACACTCACCTCAGCCGAGGCAAGCCGTCAGGGGATGCCTGGGGAGGCCCCCAAGTGTCTGCCAAGCAAAGAAACCAGCACAATCCACAACTCCAACAGAAAACTCACAGCCCCAGCGAGACACGCCTTGAAGAGATTAATGCTGAATCAGGTCAAAGTTCCCAGGTTGATGCAGGCTGGGGGAGGTCCCAAAATGTCTGCCGGGCCTAGGGGTCCAGCAGTCAGCCTGATCTGCAACTCCGGCCCCCAAACACTCACCTCAGCCGAGGCAAGCCGTCAGGGGATGCCTGGGGAGGCCCCCAAGTGTCTGCCAAGCAAAGAAACCAGCACAATCCACAACTCCAACAGAAAACTCACAGCCCCAGCGAGACACGCCTTGAAGAGATTAATGCTGAATCAGGTCAAAGTTCCCAGGTTGATGCAGGCTGGGGGAGGTCCCAAAATGTCTGCCGGGCCTAGGGGTCCAGCAGTCAGCCTGATCTGCAACTCCGGCCCCCAAACACTCACCTCAGCCGAGGCAAGCCGTCAGGGGATGCCTGGGGAGGCCCCCAAGTGTCTGCCAAGCAAAGAAACCAGCACAATCCACAACTCCAACAGAAAACTCACAGCCCCAGCGAGACACGCCTTGAAGAGATTAATGCTGAATCAGGTCAAAGTTCCCAGGTTGATGCAGGCTGGGGGAGGTCCCAAAATGTCTGCCGGGCCTAGGGGTCCAGCAGTCAGCCTGATCTGCAACTCCGGCCCCCAAACACTCACCTCAGCCGAGGCAAGCCGTCAGGGGATGCCTGGGGAGGCCCCCAAGTGTCTGCCAAGCAAAGAAACCAGCACAATCCACAACTCCAACAGAAAACTCACAGCCCCAGCGAGACACGCCTTGAAGAGATTAATGCTGAATCAGGTCAAAGTTCCCAGGTTGATGCAGGCTGGGGGAGGTCCCAAAATGTCTGCCGGGCCTAGGGGTCCAGCAGTCAGCCTGATCTGCAACTCCGGCCCCCAAACACTCACCTCAGCCGAGGCAAGCCGTCAGGGGATGCCTGGGGAGGCCCCCAAGTGTCTGCCAAGCAAAGAAACCAGCACAATCCACAACTCCAACAGAAAACTCACAGCCCCAGCGAGACACGCCTCAGCCGAGGCAAGCCGTCAGGGGATGCCTGGGGAGGCCCCCAAGTGTCTGCCAAGCAAAGAAACCAGCACAATCCACAACTCCAACAGAAAACTCACAGCCCCAGCGAGACACGCCTCAGCCGAGGCAAGCCGTCAGGGGATGCCTGGGGAGGCCCCCAAGTGTCTGCCAAGCAAAGAAACCAGCACAATCCACAACTCCAACAGAAAACTCACAGCCCCAGCGAGACACGCCTCAGCCGAGGCAAGCCGTCAGGGGATGCCTGGGGAGGCCCCCAAGTGTCTGCCAAGCAAAGAAACCAGCACAATCCACAACTCCAACAGAAAACTCACAGCCCCAGCGAGACACGCCTCAGCCGAGGCAAGCCGTCAGGGGATGCCTGGGGAGGCCCCCAAGTGTCTGCCAAGCAAAGAAACCAGCACAATCCACAACTCCAACAGAAAACTCACAGCCCCAGCGAGACACGCCTTGAAGAGATTAATGCTGAATCAGGTCAAAGTTCCCAGGTTGATGCAGGCTGGGGGAGGTCCCAAAATGTCTGCCGGGCCTAGGGGTCCAGCAGTCAGCCTGATCTGCAACTCCGGCCCCCAAACACTCACCTCAGCCGAGGCAAGCCGTCAGGGGATGCCTGGGGAGGCCCCCAAGTGTCTGCCAAGCAAAGAAACCAGCACAATCCACAACTCCAACAGAAAACTCACAGCCCCAGCGAGACACGCCTTGAAGAGATTAATGCTGAATCAGGTCAAAGTTCCCAGGTTGATGCAGGCTGGGGGAGGTCCCAAAATGTCTGCCGGGCCTAGGGGTCCAGCAGTCAGCCTGATCTGCAACTCCGGCCCCCAAACACTCACCTCAGCCGAGGCAAGCCGTCAGGGGATGCCTGGGGAGGCCCCCAAGTGTCTGCCAAGCAAAGAAACCAGCACAATCCACAACTCCAACAGAAAACTCACAGCCCCAGCGAGACACGCCTTGAAGAGATTAATGCTGAATCAGGTCAAAGTTCCCAGGTTGATGCAGGCTGGGGGAGGTCCCAAAATGTCTGCCGGGCCTAGGGGTCCAGCAGTCAGCCTGATCTGCAACTCCGGCCCCCAAACACTCACCTCAGCCGAGGCAAGCCGTCAGGGGATGCCTGGGGAGGCCCCCAAGTGTCTGCCAAGCAAAGAAACCAGCACAATCCACAACTCCAACAGAAAACTCACAGCCCCAGCGAGACACGCCTCAGCCGAGGCAAGCCGTCAGGGGATGCCTGGGGAGGCCCCCAAGTGTCTGCCAAGCAAAGAAACCAGCACAATCCACAACTCCAACAGAAAACTCACAGCCCCAGCGAGACACGCCTCAGCCGAGGCAAGCCGTCAGGGGATGCCTGGGGAGGCCCCCAAGTGTCTGCCAAGCAAAGAAACCAGCACAATCCACAACTCCAACAGAAAACTCACAGCCCCAGCGAGACACGCCTCAGCCGAGGCAAGCCGTCAGGGGATGCCTGGGGAGGCCCCCAAGTGTCTGCCAAGCAAAGAAACCAGCACAATCCACAACTCCAACAGAAAACTCACAGCCCCAGCGAGACACGCCTCAGCCGAGGCAAGCCGTCAGGGGATGCCTGGGGAGGCCCCCAAGTGTCTGCCAAGCAAAGAAACCAGCACAATCCACAACTCCAACAGAAAACTCACAGCCCCAGCGAGACACGCCTCAGCCGAGGCAAGCCGTCAGGGGATGCCTGGGGAGGCCCCCAAGTGTCTGCCAAGCAAAGAAACCAGCACAATCCACAACTCCAACAGAAAACTCACAGCCCCAGCGAGACACGCCTCAGCCGAGGCAAGCCGTCAGGGGATGCCTGGGGAGGCCCCCAAGTGTCTGCCAAGCAAAGAAACCAGCACAATCCACAACTCCAACAGAAAACTCACAGCCCCAGCGAGACACGCCTCAGCCGAGGCAAGCCGTCAGGGGATGCCTGGGGAGGCCCCCAAGTGTCTGCCAAGCAAAGAAACCAGCACAATCCACAACTCCAACAGAAAACTCACAGCCCCAGCGAGACACGCCTCAGCCGAGGCAAGCCGTCAGGGGATGCCTGGGGAGGCCCCCAAGTGTCTGCCAAGCAAAGAAACCAGCACAATCCACAACTCCAACAGAAAACTCACAGCCCCAGCGAGACACGCCTCAGCCGAGGCAAGCCGTCAGGGGATGCCTGGGGAGGCCCCCAAGTGTCTGCCAAGCAAAGAAACCAGCACAATCCACAACTCCAACAGAAAACTCACAGCCCCAGCGAGACACGCCTTGAAGAGATTCGAGTTTTTCATTTTCACCTACCAAGTTTTTCAGTTTTATTATTTCTGTTTGAAGTTTTCTCATTTTTACACTCATATCCTCTTGAGTCTTATTGGTTGTTTATTCTGTTCATCCCATGGTTTCTTTGAATTCTTTGAACATCCTCCCCATTTCCTCTCTGAAGTCTCTATAGGATCTTCTGAACTACTATCTTCATTCATTGAGCATGGTGGTGTTCTGATTTGTTTCCTCACTGTCACCTTTGCAGTGACATAGGTTTTTTTTTTTTTTTTTTTATGTGTTGTGTTGGGACTCCTTGACTAGAAGAAATGCACAGCCTTGGAGCAGAGCTGTTAATCACTTCTAGGCAACACTGTCCTGCCTTTTCTGCTTCCCTGGCTGCTCCAGTTTAACTCTTGGTAATCCCTTCTTATGGTACATTGGTCTTACCTTTTTTTTGCATCATGGGCCAGGCCTGGCTGCTCTTGTTTACCTCTTTGCATGCTGGTCCTGCCTCTTTTGTGTTGAGGGATTGATTTCTTTCTTTTACCTCTCTACAATTTCCCAATTGATTTTTTTTAAATTGCTAGCATTATTGTCTCTATTTTTTTTTTACTTTAATGTAACTAACAAAAGAGAAGCTCAAGTAGTAGAGCACATAGTTAATATGTTTTAAGGTTCTTAGCTGGATCAATTATACCATAAAGAGTCCTCAGAACAATAATGAATGTGGCCCTGGCGGTTCCTCAGCATGATGAAAGATGACAGCCTGAGCTTTGAGCAGTTGCTGCAACAGGCCAATCATTTCCAGGAGTGTCCACAGATCCTTCCTGGTAGCAATGGAGTTTTCTCAGTCTTCATGGATGGCTCCCTCTTCTTTGCCACTTGCAATATCTGTTCAAAAGGCCACCCAATTGCCCACCCAATTCTTGACAGGGAGATGCTCAATGCTCTTTGCTCAGGGATCACTCCTGGATGGGCTTATGGGAATTTATGCGGTGCTAAATCAGAAATCAGAAGAGGTATTTCTACATCTATAGAAGAATTTTATAGGAGAATTAAAAAACATGAAGACTAGAAACAACTGTTATGGTACCTTTTTAAATCAATATAGAATCCTTATTACTATCTAAGCTTTTATATTCTTTTGTTGTGGTTGTTGTTCTCTGTCAATCCCTTTTTAAAATGGAATCTCCATGAAACAATAGTGTTATGCTAATATTTATACTGTCCAGTTCCTCAGAGCCTAGAATGCTGACAATCATAAGGAATCAATAAATGGTTCTTGATTGATACCAGGAATAAGTGCATAAAGAAAGAAACCAGGACAGCTGAGAGTCCAATAGTGGTAAAATTAAAAATAACATGCTGTGGGGACAAAGTGAGAGTGCAGCAGCTATGGCCTTTGCCATGCATGCAATTGACCTGGTTTTGATTCCCAGTACCCCATATAATCCTTAGAGCCTACTAAGGTGTGATTCCCTAAGTGCAAAGCCATTAATTAACCCTGAAAACTGCTAGGTATGGGGCACAAAAACAAAGTTAAACCCCAAGTTCACAGTCCCCCCCCCCCCAAGCATTGCTAGAGTTAAACATTAAGTTTAAATAACCCCTGAACTAAACCTAGTGCAGCTCAAACAAGCAGCTTCAAAGGACATATAAAAAAAAAGAATCTTTTGTGGAGTCAAGGGTTTATACTCAAGTTTGAAATTGCTCAAATGTCCTCTTATGGGGCCCGGTGAGATAGCACAGCGGCGTTTGCCTTGCAAGCAGCCGATCCAGGACCAAAGGTGGTTGGTTCAAATCCCGGTGTCCCATATGGTCCCCCGTGCCTGCCAGGAGCTATGTCTGAGCAGACAGCCAGGAGTAAACCCTGAGCAACGCCGGGTGTGGCCCAAAAACCAAAAAAAAAAAAAAATGTCCTCTTATTTCTCTTCACCGCATGATATTCTGCTATCTCCTAGCTACCTCTGTTGATTCCATTAGTTAGAACACTGGTTCTGTTTCATACTTGATGAAATTGTAAAAGTTATGACAGAGCTGCTCATCCGGCTTTGTAAAAGTTAAGTACTTAGTTCAAAGAACGTGAATATTGGCTGTAATTTCAGCTGGTGTTGAAGTGAGGTTTTTCATTTGCCCTACATATCTGGGGGAGCAGAAGAGTTCTGGGGTGGGGAGCTCATTCCCTAAGCAGGAGTCACTAATGCCACTTGGGGGTGAAAGAGGAGTGATATCTTCAGAATCATTAAAGGGTTCTTGATTTATACCAGGAATAAGTGCTTACCTTTCAATATCCTTCTACTAATACTGCTTTCTCAGAAGAGACTTTTTTTTTCTGGGCCACACCCATCAATGATCAAGGCTTTTTCCTGGCTCTATGCTCAAGAACCATTCCTGGTAGGACTTGGGGGAATAGACTCATCTCAGGTGCTGGAAATCTAAAGATATTTCTACAGCTCTAGAAGAATTTCTGGAGAATTCCAAAAGCACCTAATAGGAAAAAGTGTCTAAAATAAGGAGAAAATTTGGTGGCAAGCCCCTGGTTTTCTTTAATACCTTGTGTATCCCTGCTAGCGTCTTTGAAATGTGCAACCCAAACTCAGATGACTGGTTTCTCTCTCTCTCTCTTTCATATATGTTTTTCCTGCCTGTACCATAGAGAAAATATTTACGTTTTTGTTGTCATTGTTGTTTTTGGATCACACCCAGAGGTTAGTCCTGGCTCTGTGCTCAGGAATCGCTCCTGGCTTGGGGACCATATGGGATGAATGGGGATCAAATTGCAATCTGTCCTAGGTCAACCACATGCAAGGCAAACGCCCTACTGCTGGGCCACCACTCTGGCCCCTGAAAATATTCACTTTTTAGCTCTTTAAAATAATAAGCACCATTGATGAAAATTCTGTGCTTGATTTTGCTTTTCACAGGAGTGGGTGGTGGTTGGGCAAACTTGGCAGTGTTAGGTGCTTCTCCCAGCTTGATGCTAACAGGTCGCTCCCTAGGGGCCATGTGATGCTCCTATAAAACAAAGGGCTCCTATCTGCAAAACCTATGCTTTGGCCCTGCTGCAAATGCTTGACTCAAAAGTTCAAAAAAATTAAAAAAATTAAAAAAATGAAAAAATGAAAAAAAAAAGACCACGGTTCGATCCCCCCGCATCCCATATGGTCCCCCCCAAGCCAGGGGCAATTTCTGAGCGCTTTGCCAGGAGTAACCCCTAAGCATCAAATGGGTGTGGCCCGAAAAACAAAAACAAAAAAAAAATAGAAAAAAAAGTTGTCTGAAATCTTCAAGGGGAGGAGCAAAACCAAACCATTTTTACATGTTTTGGTGACTGAAGAATTATTACAAACCATGGTATGCAACTAAACTCTAGCATGTTACATGACTAATAGAGTGAAGTTGAAAATTAAAATTCCAATATGTCAGAAACAATATTTACTTTGTAACTCAGGGCCTGGAATCCAGTTTGGAGATGTCCTGTGTAAATTGAACACAGTTCTACTGGTAATGCGGTTATGAACAGATGGAGAAGCAGCCTCTTGGCTTGCCTGATTCATAAGTATGAATACACAAGAATGAGACGATAATCTTTTATTTTCCTTATTAAAGCAAAATAAAGCATAATGTCCATACTGATGACAAGCTTTGTAGACTAGACTTCTTATGAGAAAAGAGTGATTCATCTTTGTGGATTAGCTACTGTCTTATATTTAGTGGGTGCCAGTGCCTCAACACATGTAGGTAGACAGATGACCAGAGTGTTAATAGTTAATATATAGTTTATAGGGCAGAGGGACAGGATATAGAAGAACCAGTAAAAGGGTAATTGTATGGGATTCTTTATTCTTTGCTTCTAGTTTGTTTTTTTAAGTAAAACAAAACTCTTTGCTAATGGTGAAAATTAATATAGACAAACTACCAGAATATGGGATGATTAAAATGAAGGTGGCATAAAGGTTTTTGACTATAATTATGGATGGAGATTCATTCTGTAGTAAGTATAAATTAGACCAATATAGTGATATGGAAAGGATTCTGTTATCCTAGAATGAGCACTACAGACTTGTCAAATCACAGACTATTGACATATAGTCATGATGTATAAACAATTTAGAATGTCATGCTTAATCAAAAAAACATTGATTTCGGGCCCATAAGCCACTAGAAGCCAAGTAGCAGGTAGGTCTGGAGAGTAGAGTTCAAGTGAAGCCCTCTTGAAGCACAGACAAGATTCCTTTGGTCTTTTTGAATTTGCTGCCTGATGGGCTAATACATTGTCATATGGAAGAATGACCTCTATTAACCTTACCAAACTCTGAAGAATGACCAACGTTTTAGAAAATGGGAAGATTTTTTTTTTTTTTTAGGCTACACCCGTTGACGCTCAGGGGTTACACCTGGCTATGTGCTCAGAAATCGCTCTTGGCTTGGGGAGACCATATGGGACGCTGGGGGATTGAACTGCTGTCAGTCCTAGGCTAGCGCTTGCAAGACAGATGCCTGCCTTACCTCTAGTGCCACCGCTCCAGCCCCAGATTCTTTTTTTAATTTATATTTGTTGAGAGGTCCCAGACTTCCTTCTCAAGCCACCATTTTCATACCTACTTTATCATTGATTTTTTTCATCATTTTATTTTTAAAAAATTCAATGCTTTCGTTAAGATAGCATTTTTTATAGATAAAGAAAAGTAATACAAGTAAAGGAAGTGTGCTATCTCGTCATAGTTGGACTTAATAGCAACAAATAGATTTCTCCACTATCCCACATAGGTTCCATTCAAAAATTGTTTGGAACTTGGATTTTTCCCACAGCAAATTAATTCCAGTTTAAGTCCACAAAAACCAGTTTAATTTGCAACAGGATTATAGCTTTAGGGACCATATCCTGAATCTCAAGCTGGGATCTAAGATTTGACAAGACTATTGTATTCATCCTCAGAGAAAAGAACAGAATATAGACATGAGCTCTAGGAAGAAGTGCTTCAAACTCCTTTCTATGAGAAAACATGTGCACCATTCAAGCATCAGTCACACCCTCCCTATCATAGTCTACTCCCACCTCACCCCAACTTCACTTGAAGCCTCTGGAGGTGCCCCCACTTCTGCTCTGTGACTTGCCTTCTGGCCCCACCCTTCACTTCCAGTCTCACCACAGAGGCTTTGGGAATAATCCAGAACTCAATCCACAGACCCGTACAGGGGCCTGCTTTAGCTTTGTAGACTCTTCAGCCATTTTGTCTTGGTTAAGCTTCCTAACCCATGCTCTTCTTTTCCTAACACCAACAATGTAAAGAGAGGTCAAGTTTTTGCAGCCAACTTAAAATTCTAACTATTCAATAGCAGCAATGGCAGTGCAGCCACCTGGACGTTACCCTCCCTCAAAGGTGCAGAGCCTAGTCATCCCGGAAGTTCCTGCTTTTCACAAATGCGGGTCAGCAGCAGCACCTCGTGCAGCGACTTCTTGTCTTTCTTGTCTGTCCCTTTGGAGTTGACCGTCAGGTCTGAGGCTCTGCCCTCCTGGACCCCGAAGGACTCCACTGCTGGCGTCTCCCTGATGGGGGGCCCTGAGGAGTAAAAGCTATGGAGTAAAAGCTATAGTTATCCTATTTCATAAGTGAAGGAAGAGTAGCCAGTGATCTTAACAACACCCACTTTAGGGGCCGGAGTGTTGGCATGGAGTGGTAAGGCGTCTACCTTGTATGTACTAGCCTAGGATGGACTGCAGCTCGATCTTCCGGCATCCCATATGGTTCCCCCAAGCCAGGAGTGATTTCTGAGCGCATAGCCAGGAGTATCCCCTGAGCATCACCAAGTGTGGCCCGAAAACCAAAACAAAACAAGCAATATCCACTTTACTCCAAGCCCACCATCCTATTTGTGTGTATGGAATTTCAAGTTTGATTTTACTTGCTAATCCATTCACTGATTTGGTCAATTATTACATAAACATCTCCTGGGTCTATCCTTACTGTTCTGAATACTGTAGGCACAGCAGTTTGCAAGATGAAAATGGCCTTTGCTCTGATTTTATAGTCCAGTGGGAAATATGAATCCAGCAGATAAAAAAAACGGGGATCTTTTAGCAAGCTTGTCATTGAATCTGATTTAATCAAAGAATCAGAGTAGGGTTTCCTGAGTAAATGGTGCTAATTTAAGAACAGGATGAGTGGAAGATGAGAGTGAATGGGGTCCATCGAAGAAAGTAGGACTGGAATCATGCTAGAAATATTCTTGGGACCACCTTACCCAAGGACTAGAAAGACTTGGGGATGAGGGAGTAGGTAGGTTTATACTAGAACACTTGGGAAATATGAAGGGTTGTTTTAGTTGTTTGATTTTTTTAAACAGTCTAGATTGGGTAAGAGGTACTAAATGTTACTCTGAAAAGATCGCTCTGGCTTCATAACAAAAACTGGATTAGAAAAAAGCCAGCAATAGTATCAAGTATGGAGCTCCTGATCTGGGCTTTTCCTTGGATAAAAATCTAGTTTGACTAGATTTCCTTTGTTCATCTTGTCTCCTAGTATCTAGATATTTCAATGTACAATGCAGACTTGAGACAAAAATCAGATATTCATGTGATGACCTTAAGTCAACTGTGCATGTGTTCAACAACACTGATGTAGAGAAAGGCATCTCCCATCAGAGAGGTAGGTGTCCACTTTGTTCCTCTCGATTTCTCAAGTGAGGATATTGCTTTTGGGTAAGCTTTTTATAAAAAAAAAAAAATCCACAAAATCTATCTGGTTCCCCAATCTATACCTTTAGCGAATAAAGGTGACTCTGGTTTTGCAAAGTGTGTTAATTAAGCCATGCTCAAGTGTGAGCCATTTGTGTGTCTTTGTCCCGAGGTATGGCAGCTTTTCTTGCAAGAGCCCTAGTCTATAAACACCAGTGTCCCCAGGGCCAAGAAGGCCACCAAAAGGTTAGAAAGCTGTCATGGTATGCCAGGCATATTACTTCTATAGCACACACTGACCAGCCCCTCCCCAACTATTGGTTAGTCTAGGTGGCTACAGCACTTGACTGTACTGGGAAGCAATGTGTGGTGGATCAAGCACAGAGCCCAGCTGCACTGCCCAATGAGTTAAGAAGGAACAGTTCCTACACAGGTCCCCAACACCTCCGCCAAAGAAAGAAATGACCCAAGAATGAGAAGTCATTTCTTCTTCTTTTTTTTTTTTTTTTTTTTTTTTTGGTTTTTGGGCCACACCCGGCAGTGCTCAGGGGTTACTCCTGGCTGTCTGCTCAGAAATAGCTTCTGGCAGGCACAGGGGACCATATGGGACACCGGGATTCGAACCAACCACCTTTGGTCCTGAATTGGCTGCTTGCGAGGCAAACGCCACTGTGCTATCTTTCCGGGCCCTCTTCTTCTTTTTTTTTTTTTTTTTTTTTTGGAGGGGGCACACCTGGTACTGCTTAGGGGGTCTGTGCTGAGATATTACACTGTCAGGCTGCGGGGGTGGTGAGGGGAAAGGGACCATATGGAATGTCAGATATCTAACCCAGGTCGGCCATGTGCAAGGCAAATGTCCTACCCAATGTGCTATCACTCTGACCCAAGAAGTGATTTCTTAAAATAGTTTGTGAGACAAGCAGAAGGAGCTTATAATTATACGTCTTCAAGACTTGAGACACACGCTGGCTTCTGCTTGCGCCCCAGCTTCTCGGCCCCCGTAGTGAGGCGCACTACGGAAGCTCTCGCGGCATCTGAGCTCCATCAGCCCCACACCCAGGAGACCGTTGCAGCCCAGCTTCACGGTGACCATGAGCGACCGAAAGGCCGTGATCAAAAATGCAGATATGTCAGAGGAGATGCAGCAGGACTCAGTGGAGTGTGCGACGCAGGCCCTGGAGAAATACAACATAGAGAAGGACATTGCTGCGCACATTAAGAAGGAGTTCGACAAGAAGTACAACCCCACCTGGCACTGCATCGTGGGGCGGAACTTCGGCAGCTATGTGACTCACGAGACCAAGCACTTCATTTACTTCTACCTGGGCCAGGTGGCCATTCTGCTCTTCAAGTCGGGCTAGAGGCAGGACTGCCGCTTGCCAGCGCCCCACCCTATGAGGACTGCGACACCTAACTCAAAAACCCGGAGAATCTCCACAATCCACAGCCGGCCTGACACCCGCCCATTGTCGTGAAAAAAACCCCCTTCGTGGTTAGGGCAGGGTTTATATTCTGTACAGACTGGTCGAGCTCATAAACGGATTAACGAAATACCTTATGTCTGTATTTATTTATTTATTTATTTTTTTACTTAACCTCTGCCCCATGACTTCTGCCTTTCCACTAAGTTCACCCCTTATCCCAAATATAAATATGTCGTGAGAGGGAGAAAAAGGAACAATTTTGAAAAATCTAGCTTCTTGGTTCTTTAAAACAGGCACATCTAAGCCCCCAAACCTGCCTCAACTCCACAGCCCACATTCTTGCCAGATAACCACGCATCTTCCAGCAGAAGAGCCCAGGTTTAGGATGCTCAATTTTTATAACTGGACAGAAATCTGGGACAGTGCTGTCCCATGGAGTTCCTGTAAGTCAGGCACAATTCATTCAAAATAAGAAACAAACTTTTTTTGGGGGGGGCCACACCCGGCAATGCTCAGGGGTTACTCCTGGCTGTCTGCTCAGAAATAGCTCCTGGCAGGCACGGGGGACCATATGGGACACCGGGATTCGAACCAACCACCTTTGGTCCTGGATAGGCTGCTTGCAAGGCAAACGCCGCTGTGCTATCTCTCCGGGCCCTGAAACAAACATTTCTTAGGGTCAGAACACTTTGTTTGAGTTCACTTTCATTGCTGCAATGTGAATGAAACGTTCCCATGGCATGTTGTTGCTTTGTAAACACCAGAGGAGGTAGGAAGGGAATCTTGGGGTCACCTGTGCACCCGGGCACTGGGGAATCTGAGCCCTATCGGCTGGACTTCGAAATTCATTCACTTAAATGTGCCATATGCCATTCTTGAAGGCAGTTTCCTTCTAGTTTCACAATTAAGTCTTGGGTGTAGCTTGTGACCTTGTCACTGCACATAAATTACGAAGTTTAGTACACCATGTACCTTACACATCTGTAGAGCTCAAAGAGTCCAAAGTACTAAGTTTTGCACTTTACTGTGTACACTTAGTGTATATTTCTGTTTCTTCAAATGTTTAGGTCAAGTCAAATTTCTGAGGATTGTGGAAGCAGATTTTTCCTCTTCCTCTCCTGGAAACTTACTCTACTTCTAGATAGTGCTCAGTAATTTCTTTGTCCATTTTTTAAAGTTCTGTAGCCTCAATATGTACAGGAAGAAAGGTTTTCTTTGAATATAAGTAAGTTTAGTTTTAGTCATTCAAATGTATATTTTCTGTCTCTAATATGCTAGGTGTAGTTAAGTATTATGTGTACCAAGGTGAGTTAAAACAGTCATTATTCTCAGAACTTTTTGACTTCAGGCTCATTAAGTGATTTGACTAATTTCAAGTAAATCTATAAAAGTCACATACAGATCACTTTTGGTTTTGTTTTGGACATGAAGGGGAGAGAGAGAGGAGAGAGAGAGGCGAGAGAGAGAGAGAGAGAGAGAGAGAGAGAGAGAGAGAGAGAGAGAGAGAGGAGAGAGAGAAGAGAGAACATCTGCCAGTTGTGCATATGGCTCTTAATTTACTTTTTCATCTCTTCATCCACAATCCATTAATTCTCCCATCCTTGAATCACTTAATGCACAATTTTTGATGTGTGCATTTTTGAAGAATATGTTAAATGCATGTAAATATTTTAACTTTAAATATTAAGAAATTAGGAAAGATGAAATCCTGTAATTCACTTCATTTTGGGTAGAACTGGAAAGCTTCATGCTAAGTGAAGATAATCAGGAGAAAGATAACACTGGAATACCTTGTTCATATGTAGCATATAAAGAAATAAATAGGGAAAAGACAATGCTCACTGGAAACAAACCCCCAAGACACTGCCAATGCAACTGAGAACTGAGTCTTAAGGGTGTGGGAGTAGTTAAAATGGCAAGGGACAGTGATAGAGGAAGGATATTGGCTCTGGTGGTGGATGTGTTGTAGTGTAGTGCAATAACATGATAAGTATAAAACAGTATTAAAACTACTATATCATTTATCTAGGGGTAAACCATGGTGCCTCCATTTAAAAATAGAAAAAATAAAACAAAGAAAAATAATATGTTGTAGAACTTATCCTATTAATTCTTTAATGTTACATGATGCTATAAAGATCAATTGGTATTGGTGACAATAACTTTAGCATTTACTTTTCTCCTGCTTAATCTTCTGCTAGATGTGAACAACATTTTCTCATCCATTCCCAAAAGTTAAATGCCAGGCTGATTCCTCTCCCCACCCCAACTATCTACTCCCACACATAATAAGTGTAATAAATGACCTGGGCTTTTTCCTTGGTGCTGGTTACTTCTGGGAGACTATTTCCAGAACTGAAATTGAGGATCATAGGTCAAATTGAGTGCTGCCATATTGCTGTCAGACAATTTCATCATTTGTATTTGCAGCAATCTTACTCTTTCCAAATTTATTAATTTGGTATCTAGAGTAATTATAATACTAATACAAATAGATTACTGGTAGTAGTTCTCTTAATACTAGCAATCGGTTTTTATTGGCATTAGTACTAATACAAGTATTATGCAGGATATAATATATAATATATGATATATAAAATGTATATAATATAACAATATCTAATAATTATATATTATATAGTAAGTATATAATATAATAATATATTATATACTATATATGGACTAATACTAGTCCAGAGAGATAGCACAGGGATTAAGTTACCCGTCTTATATGCGGTAGACTCTGGTTCAATCCCCAGTGAGAACACCATTGGGAATGTTCCTTAAGCACAGAAGTCAGGAGTAGCCCCTGAGTAACATTGTATATGGGTCCAAAACAAAACGAAAATAATAATATCCACTGAATACTGAATATTTGCTATCTGCCATGTTCTATACTTGTCATCTTATTTGTAGGTTTCTATCAATATTTCCTCAGCAGGCAGGTTTATGGAGCTTCAGGAAGAGTGAGTCTTCAAGTGCACCAGCTCCCTTGCAGCAGAAATAGCATTAGAACTGACATAAGGCATTGATTGGTGCAGAGCCTAATGTGGTTTGAACACTATGCATTAGCAAATATGTGCATCTCCTTCATTTAAGTGGAATAATATAGCTATGGTGGAGGAAGACCATTGTTTGGGAATTTGCCTTGAGATAAATGATAAACCCATTGCAGTTTTGCCCTTCCTTCATAGTGTGGTCCTCAGAAAGCCACATTTTTTTTCTCTTTTTTTAATTTTTATTTTGATCATATTGGCTTACATATCTTTCACAGTAGTATTTTAGGTACATATTAACATTGAACCAGGGAAATACCCATCACCAAATTTGTCCCCCCACATCCCCGTTCCCTTCCTGCAACTCATATCCCCCACTATCACTCCCCGGGCTGCTAGATTAGGGGGTCCCCTCTTTGTCTAGCTTACTATTAGTGATCATATATCTGTTTGATCCTGGTACCCTCCCTTGTTCTCCCCTCTATTTGAGAGGCGGAGCTAGATAATTCGAGTTATGTGGTTTTGTTTAAAGGAATGAAAAGCAATAGAGGACTCTGCTGGGCCCCTTAAGCTCTGCAGACATTTTGAGGTTTCCCCTGGCTTGCTTCAACCTGGGAACTTTGATTTTCTCTGGCTTTCATCCCCTGATGGCTTGCCTCAGCTGAGGTGACTCTTTCCAGGCCGGAGTTGCAGATAAAGCTGATGCTGCTGGGCCCCTTAGGCCCGGCAGATATTTTGAGGCTTCCCCCGGCTTGCTTTAACCTGGGAACTTTGAGCTTCTCTGGCATTAATCCCCTGAGGGTGTGCCTCAGCTGAGGTATGTCTTTCCGGGCTGGAGTTGTGGATAAGGCTGACTCTGCTGGGACCCTTAAGCTTGGCAGACATTTTGAGGCTTTCCTGGCTTGCTTCAAGCTGGGAACTTTGATCTTCTCTGGCTTTCATCCCCTGAGGGCTTGCCTTGGCTGAGGTGTCTTCCCGGGGCCGGAGTTGCAGATAAAGCTGACTCTGCTGGGCCCCTTAAGCCCACCTATAAGGGTTCAAAGCAGGGGAGCATGGCCACTCTGCTTTGCTTCGCAGCTGCGCACTCCACCTAGCCAAAGAATACCACCACAACACGTAGAAAAACCCACAATACAAGCATGACAATGGGAAAACTATGCAAACCAACATCAAGCATACAGAATAAAGATGGAAACTCTAATGACCCAACAACGGCCAACCACCTAGGTAGTCTATGGAGTTTAGAGAAGAAATATGGAGAATGCTCACAGAACTCAAAGAAAGTATAGATCAGAACACTAACAAGAATCAAGAGAATATGAAGATAGAAATCAAAAAACTTCAAACTGAAATACCAGGTCAAATAACAAGTCTGAAAAACTCAGTAAATGAATTGAAGAACATAATGGATGAGTTTTCTCATAGGTTAACAGCAGCTGAGGATAGAATTAGTGCACTGGAAGACGCGATGCATAACAACTCCAATCAGCAGAAGAGATTGGAAAATAGCCTTAACTCAAATGATCAGACAATGCAAAAATTACTCAAAGAATATGAGCAGATGAAAATAGAAGTCTTTGATAAGTTCAACAGAAATAACCTTAGAATCATTGGCATCCCAGAGACCCAGGAAGAAAATCTCCAGGAAGAATCAACAGTGAAGAACATCATCACAGAGAAACTACCAGAGCTAAAGAAAACATGTGACCAAATTCTTTCTCTCAATGTCAATGTACTAAATGCACCAGTTAAGAGACACAGAGTGGCTAAATGAATTAAAACACTCAATCCAACCTTCTGCTGCCTACAAGAAACACATCTGAATAGTCAGAATAAACATAGACTCAAAATCAAAGGCTGGAAGAAAATCATCCAAGCAAGCAACACCCTTAAAAAAGCGGGGGTGGGGCCTGGAGAGATAGCACAGCGGCGTTTGCCTTGCAAGCAGCCGATCCAGGACCAAAGGTGATTGGTTTGAATCCCGGTGTCCATATGGTCCCCCGTGCCTGCCAGGAGCTATTTCTGAGCAGACAGCCAGGAGTAACCCCTGAGCACAGCCGAGTGTGGCCCAAAAAACCAAAAAAAAAAAAAAAAAAAAGCGGGGGTGGCCATACTAATATCAGATGACACAAACTTTATACTCAGAAAAGTTGTAAAGGACAAAGATGGACATTATGTACTAATCAAGGGATATGAACAGCAGAAAGAAATCACTCCCTTAAATATATACACATCCAATGAGGAACCAGCAAAGTATTTAATACAATTGTTGATAAATCTGAAAAAAGATATCAATAATAACATAATAATTGTGGGAGACCTCAACACGGGCTTGTCAACACTTGATAGGTCTACCAAATTGAAACCCAACAAGAATATACTACACCTGAAAAGAGAAATGGAAGAAAGAGGCCTAGTAGATATATATATATATATATATATATATATATATATATATATATATATATATATATATATATATATATAGGACACTCCATCCTCCGAAACCTGAACACACACTTTTTTCCAATGTACATGGGTCATTCTCCAGGATAGACCACATGCTGGCACATAAAACATACCTCCATAAAATCAAGAAGATAGAAATTTTGCAGGCTACCTTTGCTGACCACAAGGCTCTGAAGTTAGATGTGAACTACAAAGGGACACCGAAGAAAAAAAATTTAACACCTGGAAATTAAACAGTCTACTAAAACAACCAGTGGGTCTGAGATGAAATCAAAGAAGAAATCAAAAATTTCCTAAAAACAAACGACAATGAAAACACAAACTATCAGAACCTATGGGATACCGCAAAAGCGGTACTGAGAGGAAAATTTATAGCTTTGCAAGCACACATCAGGAAGGAAGAAGGAGCATACATGAATAGCTTAATAACGCACCTTATAGAATTAGAAAATGATCAACAAAAGGAACCAAAAATAGGGACACAGAAAAAAATAACAAAGCTGAGAGCAGAAATCAAAGAAATGGAAACCCCCCAAAAATCTAAAAGATCAATGAAAGCAGAAGTTGGTTCTCTGAAAAAATAAACAAAGAAAAAGAGAGAGAGAAACTTGATAACACATATTAGAAATGAAAAGGGGGAGATCACTACAGATACTGAATAGATTCAAAGATTATTCAGAGAATACTTTGAGAAACTCTATGCCACTAAATCTGAGAACCTGGAAGAAATGGATAAATTTCTGAACTCATATAACCTTCCACGGTTGAATAAAGAAGAGGTAGCATATCTAAACACCCCCATCACTATTGAGAACATTAAAACTGTAATCAAAAATTTGCCCAAAAACAAAAGCCCAGGCCCAAATGGATTCACAAATGAATTCTTTCAAACCTTTCAAGAGGAACTACTACCAATCCTGGCCAAGCTCTTTTATGAAATCGAAAAAACAGGAACACTTCCAAATAGCTTTTATGAAGCAAACATCTCCTCGATACCAAAAGCAGAGAGAGATGCTGCCAAAAAAGAAAATTACAGACCAATATCTTTGATGAACACAGATGCAAAGATCCTCAACAAAATCCTGGCAAACAGGATCCAATGCCTCATCAAGATCATTCACTATGATCAAGTAGGTTTCATCCCAGGAATGCAAGGATGGTTTAACATTCATAAATCTATCAACATAATACACAACATCAACAACAAGAAAAATAAAAGTCACATGATCATATCTATAGATGCAGAGAAAGCATTTGATAAGTTCCAACATCCATTCTTGATCAAAAATCTCAGCAAGATGGAAATAAAAGGAACTTTTCTCACTATAGTTAAGGCATCTACCACAAGCCAGTGGCAAATACTATCCTCAATAGAGAAAACTAAAAGCCTTCCCTCTAGATTCTGGCACAAGACAAGGCTGCCTTCTCTCACCACTCCTATTCAACATAGCACTGGAAGTACTGGCTATAGCGATTAGGCAAGAAAAAGATATCAAGGGAATCCAGATAGGGAAGGAAGAAGTCAAGCTCTCACTATCTGCAGATGACATGATACTCTACTTAGAAAACCCAAAAGACTCTACCAAAAAGCTTCTAGAAATAATAGATTTATATGGCAAAGTGGCAGGCTACAAAATTAACACACAAAAATCAATGGCCTTTTTATACACTAATAATGATAGGGAAGAAATGGACATTAAGAGAACAATCCCATTCACATTAGTGCCACACAAACTCAAATATCTTGGAATCAATCTGACTAAAGATGTGAAGGATCTATTAAAAAAAAACTATAAAACACTGCTCCAAGAAATAAGAGAAGACACGCGGAAACGGAAACACATACCCTGCTCATGGATTGGCAGGATCAACATCATTAAAATGTCAATACTTCCAAAAGCATTGTACAGATTTAACGTGATTCCTCTAAAGATACCCATAACATTCTTCAAAGAAGTGGATCAAACACTTCTGAAATTCATTTGGAACAATAAACACCCTCGAATAGCTAAAGCACTCCTTGGTAAAAGGAATATGGGAGGCATTACTTTCCCCAATTTTAAGTTGTATTACAAAGCAATAGTTATAAAAATAGCATGGTATTGGAATAAAGACAAACCTTCAGATCAGTGGAATAGGCTTGAGTACTCAGAGAATGTTCCTCAGACGTCTAACCACCTAGTTTTTGATAAAGGAGCAAGAAATCCTAAATGGAGAAAAGAAAGCCTATTCAACAAGTGGTGTTGGCACAACTGGTTAGCCACTTGCAAAAAAGTGAACTTAAACCCCCCCAGCTTACACCATGTACAAAGGTAAAATACAAATGGATTAAAGACCTTGATATCCGATCTGAAACTATAAGGCATATAGACCAACATGTAGGTAATTAGACTATAACATTGAGACTAAAGGCATCTTTAAGGAGGAAACAGCACTCTCCAAACAAGTGGAAGAAGAGATAAACAGCTGGGACTATATTAAGCTGAGAAGTTTCTGCATCTCAAAGGAGATAGTGCCCAGAATACAAAAGCCACATACTGAGTGGGAGAAACTATTCACCCAATACTCATCAGATAAAGGACTAATATCCAAAATATACAAGGTACTGACAAAACTATACAAGAAAAAAACATCTAATCTCATCAAAAAATGGGGAGAAGAAATGAACAGACACTTTGTAAAAGAAGAAAGGCAAATGGCCAAAAGGCACATGAAAAGAGGCTCAACATCACTAATCATCAGGGAGATGCAAATCAAAACTACTATGAGGTACCACCTCACGCCACTGAGATTGGCACACATCACAAAGAAGGAAAACAAGCAATGCTGGTGTGGATGTGGAGAGAAAAGAACTCTTTTTCACTGCTGGTGGAAATGCTGTCTAGTCCAACCTTTATGGAAAGCAATATGGAGATTCCTTCACAAACTGAAAATTGAGCTCCCATACGATCCAGCTATACCACTCCTAGGAATATACCCGAGGAACACAAAAATACAATACAAAAATCCCTTCCTCACAGCTATATTCATTGCAGTGCTATTTACAATAGCCAGACTCTGGAAACAACCAAGATGCCCTTCAACAGATGAATGGCTAAAGAAACTATGGTACATATACACAATGGAATACTATGCAGCCGTCAGGAGAGATGAAGTCATGAAATTTTTCTATACATGGATGTACATGGAATTTACTATGCTGTGTGAAGTAAGTCAGAGGGAGAGGGAAAGACGCAGAATGGTTTCACTCATCTATGGGTTTTAAGAAAAATGAAAGACATTTTTAACAGTATCTCAGAGACAAGAGAGATGAGGACTGGTAGGTGCAGCTCATGACATGAAGCTCACCACATAGAGTGATGAGTGCAGTTAGAGAAATAACTACACTGAAAACTATCATAACAATATGAATGAATTAGGGAAGTAGAAAGCCTGTCTCAAGTACACGTGTGGGTGGGGTGAGGAGGAGGTTGATCTGGGAAATTGGTGGTGGAAATGTTGCATTGGTGAAGGGGGGTGTTCTTTACATGACGGTAATCATACAACTATAATCATATTTGTAATCACGGTGTTTAAATAAAGATAATTAAAAATAAATAAATATAAAAGAAAAGCAATAGAATGGGGTAAAAAATAAAAATAAAATGAATATATAAAATAAAAATAAAGTAAAATAAGCTGAAAATGGGCGGAGTCCTTCTAGATGCTTTCATCCTCAGTTTGAGAGAGGACATGAAAAAGGTAATTGAAACACCAAACAATACAGAAAGAAATATCAAATTAAATATCCAGTGAGCACTACAGCAATAAAGACAAGCACCACACAATAGTCTCAGTCCTGAAATCAAACCGTGCTGGAGTGCAAAAAGAAAGATAAAGATAAAATAAAATAAGATAAGATAAAATTGGAGACATCAACTTCAATATTTACACCAAAATAAAGAAGTCAAAAAATCAATCAATCAATATATATGTGGATAAAATGATTTTATTGTGCTTTTTTTTTTCTTTTTCCCCCTGCATAGGCACAATAACTATTGTGGATATTATAGAGGGAATTCCCTTGGCCTAGGAAATACAGGGTTTCTCCATCCCTGAAGTATACTGTCATGGGATTAACCATAGACTCCTTGCATGATTATTTACACTCCCCTTGGTGCTTTTGTGGTGTATGGAAGACTTCTGCTTCATCATGTATGGAAAAATCAGACCTTTGTGTCTAGAGATCTTAGTGTCTGTACAGCTCAAGAAATGGTGCTTATGATAAAGTCTTTCTTTGTGATTCTAGCAGTTCTGCTTATTCAGTGTTGTTTTAATCCATCTTCTGTAGTTGGTCATTATGCTGCTCCTAGGATGGAGCCTGTGATAGAGTATTTTGTTATGTTTCCGGAAGACCCGTTCAGTTGCTATTGTCTCAGTCAGACCTCTGGAATTGGAGATCTTATTTGTTGAACAGATCGTAGACCAAAAGCTAGGCTAGAGCTTTTAGTTGTTGTTGTTGTTGTTGTTGTTGGTGGTGGTGGTGGTGGTGGTGGTGGTGGTAGTCTCAGGATGTATACAGTCCAATCCTGGTTGTAACAACCAGTCAATCTGTGGATAGCGATCTTGAAAAAGCCAAATTGTTTTATTCAACTACAGATTTCACTAAAACAAAGTCTTCACTTTATTATACAATACCAAAAACAAAACTTGTTAATTGTTTTAGTTAGTACTCTCTGGAGAACTCTTACAAGAAAAAGATTTTTGTAACAGCCTTTACCAGGACTATGGAGTATAAATCTAAATGTTTAGGGTCTGGAGAAATAGTACAGTAGGTAGGGCCTTGCATGCATAAGATCTTGGTTTAATACCTGGCACCCCATATTGTCCCTTGAACCACACCAGGAATGATTTTTGTGCACCACTGAAGGTAGCCCAAAGCCCCCGCTACTTCAAAAATGTTAAAAAAAAAAAAGAAACATTGAATAGAATAACCCAAAACCTATTAAGTGAACTAGAAATTATAACTCCCACTTGAGAGTGAAAAGTTTAATTAAACATTTTAGGGATGTAAAAAAAAAAAAAAGAAACATTTTAGGGATGTAAAGATGAATAAAACTCTCCCCACCACCTGGAATCAGTGTGAGAAGTTTTATTTTCCCCAATAAATTTAAGATTGAGTAATTCTACACCTGCAAACTGAGAATAAACAGGGAAGGAGAATAAAGGCAGCCAGTCATATGGCAGCAGCTTCTGAACCTCACCAAGGTGCCCTTGCTAGAACAAATCTCAGCTCTGTCTCTAGTCAGTGTAAGAAAGGCAGATACAATCACCCAAGCTAGTGGAACTGGCATGGGTCAGAGAATACCTGCTTATTCAAGAGTGAATCAGGAATGTGATCCAAGGTTGAGTCAGTCTCAGTGAAAATGGGTAAACTCTCTGCTGGCAAGGCTGGATGGAGCTTTGTCAGGTTTCCCTGAATGCCAGTGCCTGTAGTCCTGCATCATTTGCTAAAAATATCTCATTACGGGTGTTACTGAACTCCCTTCGTGCTATTCATCAGAGTGGGTTCAAACATTGTCTTTTGATCTGTCTGGCAAGGCTTTCTTGGGAAATGACAGGGAGTCACCTTGCAGACAGAATTGACTGCCTGGAAATGTGCTCAGCCAAAGGTGATCTAAATTAGACTGATTCTGCAGGTCGAATTAGAGTTGTCAAGTGGCACCTGCTCTTTTGCTGGAAGCTTCATCCTGGATTTCTGGCCAGATTATCTAGCCTCAAAGGCGCAGGCACCTTTTGGTTCAATGAAATCATTCATGGATTTCTGCAATGTGTGTGCTCATCTGTGCAGTTTCTATGACCTCACTGTGCCAGATACACATCTGCAGGCATTTAAAGGTGCTTTCTTTTTATTTCACTGTAGTGAGCAGTTCCCTTCTGCTCCCTGGATGGAGAAAGTGAAGAAAAGGCAAAGAAAAAAAGGGGGGGATAGGGTGATTACCTAGTGACTAGAATTGTGATGAGCTTCCAAAACTTTCTAATTCACTTAGCAAACACATTTGGGAGGAGAGGAGAAAGGAGTGAAACATTTAAATTCATAAGTAAGATGTGGGTGGAATCAGGCATCTCAGCAACCCAGAACAATAAGAGGAGGCATTTAGGAGGTGGGAAAAGTGAGGGAGGGTGGGTTTGTGCACTTTTGCTGCCTTTGAAAGAAGGGATAGCGAAGGAGGGGGCTGTGAGTGATGACAATTGTTTGAAAGGTGGTTAGACAGGTAGGTGGGTGGGCAACCAGGGAAGAGAAGCTACAGCTTTCTTGTTTGTTCATCAGCACTGACAGTGGTGGGTTGGCCAGCATGGATTTCTGAACCAAATTGAGTTCCAATTCTCTAGGCACTGCATGGTTTTCCTTTCAAAACAGTGAGATGGTACAGTTGTGCTTTTCTTTGCTTTTCCTTTAGCTTTTCTCTTTGGGCGCCACACCCAGCACTGTTCAGGAGTTGCTCCCAATTTGGTGCTCAGAGTAACTCCCAAGGGTGTATTGGTGGTGGGTGGGTGAGGTGCTGGCATCCAACCAGGGCCTCCTGTGTGCAAATCATGTGTTCAGCCTATTGATCTTTCCCAATAGCTCTCTGTCTTGTTTTCTTGTAAAAAGAAATATACGCTTCTTGAGCTGGGGATGCAATTCTGATGAGGCCCATTGCCCCCCTGTTGGCTCCTAAGTGGTAGGACTCTTGTCTCTGAGTTTACCTCTTAAGTACTCAGGAGGCACAGAAGAGAAATAATGGGTAGTAGAGCATGGGTCAGACCTGGGATACATACGGCTACTCACGCTGGTCAAAAAAATTAAGGAGGCATGTGATGGTACTTACTTCCATATGAAAGTTCAAGCACCGGTCAGAGGAAATGTAGCTTAACAACAGTTCATGCGAGAGCAATTTGGAGATTTTGTTTGACTCATAATCTAACTATAAAGCCTGAGAATGGGGGTGATCACCACCTAATACCATCTGACATGTCTCTGCCAAAGCACAGGGTGCAGGTGAAGGAAACACAGTTCTTTTGTTGTCAGCAACCCCATATGGAATATAGGAGACAGTTTTGAGTTTGTTTTTTAATAAGCAGCACTGACTGACTTGAGAATATTCTAGGCAAGCGAGTAGGTTATAGAAGCCTGCATATAGGAATATCTGTAGCTATGGGGAAGGCTCGGTTCAGAGAAGGGTGCTAGAGGGATCAGAGGTCTTAAAGAAAAGCATCTTTTTCAGTAAAGAGTCTTTTCTGAGTATCAAATGTGGCCTTCCCTGACTTTTTAATATTGGGTCTTCTGCGTGGGGAGTTTCCTCTTAGACTTTAGGATCATACTCTCCTGTGGCTGTTATGTACAAGCTGTATGTTCGTACTGCCCATTCTCTCTGGAAAGCTGCTATAGGCAGCTTCTGTCCTACAGCCATCAGTGGGATTTCTTTTTTTTTTTTTTTTTTTTTTTTTTTTTGTTTTTTGGGCCATACCCGGCATTGCTCAGGGGTTACTCCTGGCTGTCTGCTCAGAAATAGCTCCTGGCAGGCCATGGGGGACCAATGAGACACCGGGATTCGAACCAACCACCTTTGGTCCTGGATCGGCTGCTTGCAAGGCAAACGCCGCTGTGCTATGTCTTCGGGCCCCATCAGTGGGATTTCAATGAATCCACTTTAGGGGGAGTGGGTTGCAGGGTAGTTAAATATGAAATATGAAATACTGAAACCACACACAGAGTATGTGGGGTCAACACCATCTTCTGGTAGGAGTCTGACCCACTCTCCCAAATGGCACCCCATGTGGGGCACAAACCACGACCCTGAGATTAAGAAACTACATGCTCTCATGCTCTACCGACTGAGCTAGCAGGGCTCTATTGTTTTAGAGGTCAAGTAAAGGAAGGAGCAAGTCCCTAATTGTGGTTCCCTTTTTCTAAGGAAAGTCAATAACCCAGGATCTGCATTCTGTGTGTGCCCTTTATTACCAGAAACTGCAGCTGCAAGGACATATTTAAAAAAGAAAAAAAAATAGTCTTTGCTTTTAAGTGCTAAATATTATCCAGAAAAGGGATTCTCTTAGTAATCTTTGGTGCTGGAATTTCTTGAGATTTTACAAAGGAGAGATAGCCAAGTAATGACAGAAAACGTAATACCAAGCATTACATTTTCTCTTCAGGAATTCCTCAACTATACACACAGGGGAAAACGCATCTACAGTGGGCCTTTTGAGGAACTCCGTGGGGTTTATTTCAGTTCTCCCCACCAGGAAAATCTGGGATACATCGATGGGCTGAGCTCCCACTAAAAGTTTATGCATGCCGTGGCAGAAAGCTTCGCTTCTTGCAAACTATATCAGTGAGAGGAAGAGAAAAACCAGAGCTCTGCATTTGGGCAACCCTGGTTTGATCTTCAGCACCATATTATGCCAGGGGTGGTTCCTGAGCATAGAGATAGAAGTAAACCTTGACTACTACCAGACTGCTATAGTGACTAAAGAAGTAGAGGGGCTGAAGAGATACTTCAGTAATGGTATTTGCATTGCACATAGCCAACCAGGGTTCGATCCCCAGCATTACATATGGTCCTCTGTGACTGCCAGGAGTAATTTCTGACTGCAGAGCCAGGAGTAACCCTTGAGCATCACTGGGTGAGACCCCAAAAAACAAAAATTTGTTTAAATAAAAAGGCAAAAAAATTATCTGTTGTGTTTTATTTGTTTCAGACTGGAAGACAGTTCCTGCTTATAATCTGGTGGGGTTTTTGCCACAGTAAACATTGCAAAACATTAAGAATTTGGGAAATAATTTTAGTGCTAAGGTAGTATTTGTATAATAGAATGTGACTTTTTTTTTGTGTGTGTGGATTTCTTGGGTCACACCCGCCAGTGCTCAGGGGTTATTCCTGGCTCCATGCTCAGAAATTGCTCCTGGCAGGCACGGGGACCATATGGGACGCCGGGATTCGAACCGATGACCTCCTGCATGAAAGGCAAACGCCTTACCTCCATGCTATCTCTCCGGCCCCCTAGAATGTGACTTTTGTAAAATAACCACAAATCATCAGAAATCTAATTATGGCATCAGTCATATTTAGTGTATCTATGATCCATACTATGATTAGGATATAATATATTAAAAAGAATTAACTTTTAAATTCAAATTTCACTGGACTTCGTGGCTTAGGTTTTATATTTTCCCCCTAAACTTGACAACTCTAATTTTTGTGTTATTGTTCCACCCATTTCAGTGTATTTCTATATCCATATGGACTTGCTTCTGTTTTCTATAAAATTTCACCTGTACAGAGGCCAGAGTAATAATAGTACAGTGGATAGGTCATTTATCTTGCACACAGCCAACCTAGCTTGAATCCTGGCACTCCATATGGTCCCCAGAGCACTGCTAGGAATGATCTCTAAGCACAGAGCCAGGAGTAAGTCCTGAGCATCACCAGGCTTGGCTTCCCCTCTATCTTCCCTCCCCCTCCTCCCCCAAACAACATTTCACCTGTGCTGGCTGCTGTGCTTTGCTCTCGATGTTTGCACTTTCTTTTCTTTTCTTTTTTCTTTTCTTTTTTCTTTTCTTTTCTTTCTTTTCTTTCTTTCTTTCTTTCTTTCTTTCTTTCTTTCTTTCTTTCTTTCTTTCTTTCTTTCTTTCTTTCTTTCTTTCTTTCTTTCTTTCTTTCTTTCTTTCTTTCTTTCTTTCTTTCTTTCTTTCTTTCTTTCTTTCTTTCTCTTTCTTTCTTTCTTTTTTTGTTTTGTTTGTTTGTTTGTTTGGACAACACCCGGTGACACTCAGGGCTTACTCCTGGCTATGTGCTCAGAAATTGCTCCTGGCTTGGAGGATGTTATGGCACGGTGGGGATCAAATCCAGGCCTGACCTGGGTCAGCCACATGCAAGGCAAAAGCCCTACTGCTGTGCTATCGCTTCAGTCCCGATGTTTGCACTTTCTGAAGACATTAACCGAGTATCACTGTTATGGTTTCGTTGTCTATCTGCTTCCTTGACATCTCCACCTGATTGTCCTATTTTCGCTTTATTTTTTTATTTTTATGGGTGTGGGGGGGGCACTGCTGATGGTGTTGAGGTAACTTGTTCCGGGGATCTAATCCTAAGCTCCTGCATGTAAAACATGTGCCAACTACTTTATCCATCTCTGCAACCCTTTCATAAGTGCTTTAAACCAGGTCTCTAAGATAATGTTCTCTTTCTCATAATCGTGATCCTTGTAGTCTCCTCTTGCGGTAAAAATGTGTCACCCCTGAGACTTTCCAATACCTTCTTCCTCAGTCCTAGTCTGACACTCCTACACCTGGTTCCATTGACTCTTTACTTTCCATTGCCAATAGTCACTTCTCCCCTATGACTCTCCAGTTACCTCTCTACTCATGTCCCTGCCTTTTATTTTCCCCTTCTGAAATCACCCTGTTCCTCAGTTTTATGGTAAAAAAAAAAAAACTTGATCAAAAACACAAATATTGGGGCCAGAGCACAAGCGGTAGGGCTTTTGTCTTGCACACAGCTGACCCAGAATGGACCTGGGTTCAATCCCTGGCTTCCTATATGGTCCCTTCAGCCAGGAGTGATTTCTGAGTGCAAAGCCAAGAGTAACCCCGAGCATCAGCAGGTGTGGCCCCCAAACAAACAAACAAAAAGAAAAAAATACAAATATTTTCCCAGTCTCCTAAGGTGAAAATTTATATTGTTGCTTTATATCTAACACTTCCATTTCCACTTCATTCTAGCTATTGCTGACAACAGAAATTGAGCAAGAAAGCCAAAAGTTTAACCAGATATAGAGATAAAGATCATTGTCGCTTAAGGCAAAAAGAACAGCTTACTTTTTTTTTTTGCCAAATCTCTTTATTTCCCAAGTATTAGTTTAATTTTAATTTTCTATTTATCTATTTATGTTTTAAGAATCATGATTACACATACTGCTCATCACAGGATTTAATGTATACAGTGTTACAACCTCACACTCTCCACTAATGCCCTCCTCAATCTACCACTTCAATCTTCTCCCCCATGTCCCTCATCTTATCCTCCACCATGGTGGCTAGAGGGCTCTTCCCTGGTCTTTGCCTTTAGCTTTTCAGTTTCTTTGGCTCCTCCTCTGTTTCTGCTAACATGCTTTATTTTATTTTCCTCATTCAACTCTTTGGCCTCTTTCTTGGTCATTTCTGCAGTCAGTTATGGCTCCTACTGCTCCTTGCACAAACCCAGTAGGTTTTCTTTCCATAAACTATTGCTATCGCACATAAATTATGTTACATATAGCTATTTAATCACTATAATTGGTATTATGTGACTGATACAAAATAGAATTTTTATTTTCCTAGTCAATAAGAGGGAGAATTTTTTTAAATGATGAAGATAAGTAATATGGGAAGCGATTTAGAGTGAGAGACCTTTTGGAAAGAAAAGCTTAAAAATAAGATTAATCATAGGTGATCAGAAAGTCAGCATTATGATATTAGAAATGGGCTTGGTGTAGAATATAAATGGTAGGTTGAAACCCCATGTGGGTCACAGTTAACAACTCACATAAATGAAAGAATTGAAGAAGATACAGAAGTAGCAAAAAGTTTCTGAATGCATGATGACCAGATAGTGAATAAAAATTAATCACATAATGAATCAAGGTGGTTCTGGCAATGTTTGTTCATTTTGCAATTTGGGCAAATGAGGTATGGATGTGGAAAAATAGTTTGAGAAATCCTGATATATTGTATCATGTAGGAAAACTACAGCAAGAGATATTTTTGTTAGCCTCTGATTTGAAAATATATATATTTTTTCTGGACCAGTGAGATAGTACTGGGGTTAAGGCACTTGCCTTGCACATGTACAACCTGGTTCAGTCCTTAGCACCACAAGTAGTCCCCACCACCACCACCACCACACACACACAGTGGCAGGATAAATTTTTTTGTTTGTTTTTTTTTTGGTCACACCCGGTGGTGCTCAGGGGTTACTCCTGGCTGTCTGCTCAGAAATAGCTCCTGGCAGGCACGGGGGACCATATGGGACACCGGGATTTGAACCAACCACCTTTGGTCCTGGATCGGCTGCTTGCAAGGCAAACGCCGCTGTGCTATCTCTCCGGGCCCCAGGATTAATTTCTTAGCACAGTCAGGAGTAGGCCCTGAATACTGCCAGATGTGACTGCCCCCTCATAAACAAACAAAAAAACAAAATAAGAAAATACATTGTTCTGCTGAATTTAAGCTTCCATAGACTTGTCAGCTCAATATTTTACATATTATAAGTTGTAGCTTATAAGTAATTTTCAGACATCATATTAAGGTACTTTTAGACTCATATACACTTACAGGAAAAAAATTGTAAGAGCTAAAAGGCTTCTTAAATAAGCCTAGAGCACTAACATTAAATACAATTTTTAAATGTTTAATACATTTATTAAGAAAGATGACTATTTCAAATAAAATCTAAGAACATAATGGCAGACTAGCATAATTGATTTTATTTTTCACATTATACTGGTGAGACAGTGAGAGTGACTGTATTTTGTTAGCAAGGGCATATTTTACTTATATTGTTTCCTGGAGGAATAAATAAGCCCTCATTTCCCACTTGACCCTAATAAAGTGGCCCCATATATCATTGGGTTAAAAGGTCAGCTCCACCCATTGGGAAGCATCAATGAAAACTGCTATTTTTCTTAGTGAAAGAGCCCAAATATATTTACCAAGAGTGAAAATAAGTATATTTAGGGTGAACTCAAGTTGTTCATTTTTTCTAAATTGAATTGTTAAAAATCAGAAGATTCTGAAATCTACTTTGCTTACACCAGTATCTATCCCTGCCCTCTGTCATGCATCATGAGGAATTTGCTCATTGTAAATGATTACTTATTACTTGTGATCTTGATTTCCTAAAAGTAATATTATTTCCTGAACACTGAGGAACAAA
Organism: Suncus etruscus; assembly: GCF_024139225.1. Lineage (NCBI taxonomy): Eukaryota > Metazoa > Chordata > Mammalia > Eulipotyphla > Soricidae > Suncus > Suncus etruscus. The sequence goes on along the minus strand of NC_064855.1, from coordinate 39,303,656 downwards.
CAGACTTTGCAGTTTAACAATGATGAAAAGTTCAGATACATTTCAGATATATATTTAAATATATATTTAAAACAACCAAAAGGGTCTGATCCAAATGTTTCTTTGAATTTTAATTGTCTTGTCATTTTTCTGCAAATAAAAAATTATGGGAAGAAATAATATCACTAGGAATGAAGCTTTCACTTATTGGTATGATGAAACTGATAGGCTCGTTTAAAATATTTTGAAATTTTTGCTGATACAATTTAAAGGATAATCTTGCCATTTTAAGAACCAAGACCAAATTTCTAACCATTTGCATACAAGTTAAACATATGGAAAAAGCCAAACTATGGTAATAATGCTATGAGTACTGTTTTGTAAGTCAGGTGCCATGGAACTATATGAATCTACTGTCATGCACTTTAAAATAGCAGCATCCTAGACCTTCTGTACCCTAAGACTTAGAATTTGAATATGAGCAATATCACTAACAGAATTTATGGACTCTAAAGTTTGATAATCCCAAATTAAGAACTTGATAGAGAGCTGGAGCAATAGCACCATGGTAGGATATTTGCCTTGCACGAGGCTGACCCAGAACAGGCCCAGGTTCAACCCCTAGCATCCCATATGCTCCCCTAAGCCTGCCAGGAGCAATATCTGAGTGTAGAGCCAGGAGTAACCCCTGAGTGTCGCAGGTGTGGCCCCCCAAAAGAACTTCATGGAACACCTCTTTTCCATTTATAGTCAATTTCTTTTCCCAAATATATAAAATTAAAATATTAGCTTCCATCACAATACAAATACTGGGTTATTTTTCAATGTGCATATCCCATTAGTTTTGATTTGGATTTTCTTTTCTTTTCTTTTCTTTTTTCTCTTCTCTTCTCTTCTCTTCTCTTCTCTTCTCTTCTCTTCTCTTCTCTTCTCTTCTCTTCTCTTCTTTTGTTTTTGGGTCACACCCGGCAGTACTCAGGAGTTACTCCTGGCTCCATGCTCAGAAATTGCTCCTGACAGGCACAGGGGACCATATGGGACGCCGGGATTAGAACCGATGACCTTTGGCATGAAAGGTAAACGCTTTACCTCCATGCTATCTCTTCGGCCCCATTTGGATTTCCTTAATGATTAGTGATAATGTGCTTGTTGGCCATCTGTTCTTCCTCAGAGAAGTGTCTGTTCATTTCCTCTCACCAGATAAGTTTTTAGGATTTGTGGCATTAACTTTTGTGAGTACGTTGTTTTTTGGGTTTTGTGTGGTTTTTTTTTTTTTTGTGTTTTTTTTTTTTTTTTTTTTTTTTGGTTTTTGGTTTTTGGGCCACACCCTGTGACGCTCAGGGGTTACTCCTGGCTATGTGCTCAGAATTCGCTCCTGGCTTGGTGGACCATATGGGACGCGGGAAATTGAACCGCCACCCATCCTATGCTAGAGTGCGCAAGGCAGATGCCTTACAGCTTGCACCACCACTGCAGCCCCTATTTGTGAGAAATTTGTGTATTCTAGATATCAACTCTTTATCTGATGTGTTAAATGCAAATATTTTCTCCCACTCAGTAGCTGTCTTTTAGTTTTAGCCCAAGTTTCTTTTGCCATACAGAAAATTTTTAGTTTGATGTAGTTCCATTTCTTTAGATTTGATTCTATAGTCCTTGCCATTAGCATCCTATCATTGAAGTTTCCTTTGAGGTCTGTCTTGGAGTGTTCTGCCTATGTTTTTCTCAATAAACTTTCTGGATTCAAGTCTAATCTCAAGGTTTTTTGATCCACTTTGAATTGATAAGTCAGAATGACTTTTATACAACAGTCAGGTTGGTTTTTTTGTTTTGTTTTGTTTTGTTTTGTTTTTTTGCTTTTGTTTTGTTTTTTTTTTGTTTTTTTTTTTTACAAAGTCCAGGCTTCCAAAGACAGATGAGTGGATACTGAAGGTGTAATATATATGCACAATGGAATACTATGTAGAAATCATGAAATCATGCAATTCTCTGCAAGTTGGATGAAACTGAAACAAGAAAGTCAAATACCAGATGGTCTCATTTATCTTTGGTATATAGAGTAACAGGACAAAGGAATGCATAAAATTAAAAGAGAATACTAGATTACTCTTGATTTTATATTCTAGAAATGAGAAGGCATGGTAGGAAAGAAATCAAGGGGATGGGTGGAAGTAAAAAGAAATAGACAGGAGGCAAGTGGGTAAGTGGTCAGGGCTCCAGCTCCAGGAACATTGATGGTGTAGAGCTGAGGTATACGTGCGTTTATAGACCACCAACCCAACAACACTTGTAAGCAAGATCCAACCACAATAACCAAAATTGGAAATGTGTTTGTCAAGAAGGTAGACTTGGTGCGTGTGGGGTGGGGTGGGGGAGGTGTTTGCAGGGAACTGGGAATATTGGTAGAGGGAAGTTTCCACTCGTAGCGGGTGTGACGTTTGAATATTGTGTACCTGTAACTATTATGAACAACTTTGTAAATTATGATGATTTTATTAAAAAAATATTTTTTAAGTCAGGACAAAAAGTCTGAAAGATGGGTTGCAGGACTGGAGCATGTTTTGCCTGCATGAGGCTCAGGTTCAACCTCAGCACAGCATTTTGTGAGCACTTCTGGAAGCCACCCTCACTCAAGCCAGAGCAAGGAGTAGCCCCTGAGCATTACCAGGTGTGGCCCAATAAACAAAGTAGTAATATGTCCATTTGAGCTGAAAATTCTGTGAGAACACAGCTACTTTTAATAAAGCCAGTGAAGCTTTATTTATTGTTCTGGGAGCTGATTAGATCAGTGTTAGTCTTGTAATGATTCAGTAACCATATTTGGAGAACTTTCTCTTTTTGCTTTTCTCTATCAATGTCTCATTTTATAATATAAAAAAGTTTTTTCCAAAAGAAAGAAATCTAGGAATAAATACCTCATCAGAACACTATGCCTCTGACAAGATAATTTCTTACAATTTATGTTCTTTAAATTTCTTACAAAACCTTACAAAGAGACATTTGTGTTCCCCACTGTATTAGCATTTGAGAAGATTACACTGTTTGCTCTAGGCTCCAATTCAGACTCTAAGGAAAAATAAATAAATAACTTTCAATTTCTCTTGCTGTAATTTTTTGGGGGGTTTAAAGGATTTTACTTTTCTATGGTTCACAAGGCTGGCAATGTGCCTGTCACCCTATCTTTCAACTCTTCCTAATAGAATCACCTTTCTTTTTTACCCCCTGTGCTCAGCATTTACTCCTGGCTCTGCACTCAAGGATCACTCCTGGTGGGCTTAGCGGACCATATGGGGTGTTGGGGGATCAAACCCAGGTTGGCCAGGTTCAAGGCAAAGGCCCTTGTACTTTCACTCCAGTTCTCCAGTACACTACTTTCAAGCTCCTTTGTCTCGTAGTGGTAGAATGTGCTGCTGGAAGGCATATGGAGGTGATTGATTCTAGTCAACCTTTTTTTAAATTCACTCTTAACTGCTGTGTTTAATTCTCCAACCTAAATCTGCTTCTACCCCAAAACTTAAAGCTTAGAGCAGGGAAAATTTTGTTCTTTCCAGAGCCCCCACCTCAGCTCCCTACCATGGCCACTTCTGTAGGTAGAATTCATACTTGGATGGCTCACTTTCTGCCAGCCTCACACCTTCCTTCCATGGACTCTGATCTCAGAGAAAGTGTTCTGATAGCGGTTTGATGCCTTATCATAACTTCATGATCTCCATCTTCATCAGATCTGCTCTGAAAAAGGGGAAATGTCTTTTTACGTATTAATAGCATTTCTCAGGAAAAATATGAACATATAAATGATGTTTCAGATTTAGAAATAGCATTTTGCAGGATGATTTCAAAGGAGAAATCCCCTTCTCTGAGTTCCCTCAGCTCTCTCCCCTTACTCTCATTTTTGGAGAGTGGCCTACAGGGACACTGGTTCTCCACTCTAACTCTTCTTTTCTCTTAAGAATTAACCTCAGGGGCTGGAGTGGTGGCACAAGTGGTAAGGCATCTGCCTTGCCTACACTAGCCTAGGACGGATGGGTGTACCATATGGTCCCCCAAGCCAGGAGTGATTTCTGAGTAAATAGCCAGGAGTAACCCTGAGCATCACCAGTGTGGCCCAAAAGCTTAAAAAAAAAAAAAAAAAAGAATTAACCGGGGCCAGAGCGGTGACACAAGCAATAGGGCATGATAGGGCATTTGCCTTGCACACTGCTAACCTAGGACAAGCAGCGGTTCGATCCTCCAGCATCCCCTATTGTCCCCCAAGCCAGGAGCAATTTCTGAGCTCGTAGCCAGGACTAACCCTGAGCCAGGACTAACCCTGAGCATCACCGGGTGTGGCCCAAAAAGCAAAAAAAAAAAAAAAAAAAAAAGAAAAAAGAAAGAAAATGCAAAACTAATCTCTGTTATTTTATATTCTAACATCCATATTTTCTTGCTTAATAGTGAATTTTTTTGTTTGTTTTTTGGGATGCCGGGGGATCGAACTGTGGTCCGTCCTAGGATAGCACGTGCTCACGGCAGATGCCTTACTGATTGTGCTACCACTCCGGCCCCGATGATAGTCAATTTTTATGCCTATTTCTTATACACTGTGAGAACTACAAAGAAAAAGTGCACCCACTCTTCATGCCCAAACACAATTTAAATCAGTGCTGCCATTCATGGTTTTCTCTCCACTTTCCCCTTTCTTTTTCTATGTTTTTCTTTCTTTCTTCCCTTGCTCTCATCTTTCCCACAATCACATGCTTACAGAAATATAATTTTCAAAAATGTTCTTATATTTGCTGCAACCTGGTTGGATCAGGAAGATAATGTGTTGAGTGAACCAAACCAGAAGAAGGACAAACACAGGAGGATAATTTCACTTAGCTATGGTATAGAATAACTGGATGAGGAAATGGTATGTAGTAAAGGGGGATGCATAGATTATTCTTGACCCCATAGTATAGGGAGAAGGATAGAGAAGAAAAGAAATCAGAGGGTGTAGGAAGAGTATAAGAAAGGGAAATAGGGCCAGAGAGATAGCATGGAGGTAGGGCATTTGCCTTGCATGCAGAAGGCCATGGTTTGAACCCCAGCATCCCATATGCCCCCCGCCCCCCGCCCGTGCCTGCCAGAAGTGATTTCTGAGGGCAGATCCAGGAGTAACCCCTGAGTGCTGCCAGGTGTGACCCAAAGCCCCCCAAGAAAGAAAGGGAAGTAATTGGGAAAGGGCTCTGATTTCCATTAATCATGTACTCTGATATATATTCTGATATATATACTCTGATATATATTTGGATATATATTTTATATATCATATATTTTGATATATATATTTGGATATATATATATCCAAAGCACAGACTCAACAACACTGAAAATATAAGACCTAACTAGAAGCACAGAACTAGAAATGTGCCTGACAAGGTATGAATTGTAGGAGGGAGCATGAGAACACTGGTGGAAGGTAGTTGCCACTGATAGTGAGATTGGTGTCAAAATATTGTATGCCTAAAACCCAAATAACCATAACCTTGCAAATCATAATTTTTTAAACAAAAGAATTGTTTTTTTGAGTTTTTGGTTCACACCCAGTGGCTCTCAGAGGTTACTCCTAGCTCTGCACTCAGATATTGCTCCTATCAGGCTCAGGGAAACTTATGGGATGCTGGGAATCAAACTACCATCTGTCCTGAATTGGCCTCATGCAAAGCAGACACCCTACTGCTGTGCTAATCTCTCTGGCTCCTAAACAAAACAATTTTAATTCTCTTACAGTTGCCATACTGTGTAAATGAATATTTAGGTTTCATCCACTTTCTTTCCTAGGATGCAGTACCTAAACTTCTTACAATCTCCACAGTGCTGAGTTACATTTTACATGCTAATGAGATGACTAAGGGCTGGAGGTGTCTAGATAGATGGGACCAGCTAGAGGAACAGAAAAATGCTTTAAGGTTTGGACATTTTAACCCTATACCCCAAAGTGCCCTTTAGGGAAGGGAGGAATTACAGTTTGAATAAATCATCAATGATTCTCGATTTTTAATCAAAAGTACCCTCGTCTTGAAGCTTCCATAAAAATTTCAAAAACACAATTCAGAGAACTTCCCCTGTCCTCAGAACCTAGAGACAGGCACTCTAAGGAGACCTCTAAGAATAAGAGATAACCCCCTTGCACAACTTCCATCTGCTATTTTTCTTTATTTAAATTTTATTTCTTTTTTAAATCAAGATACCATGATTTACAAAGCTGTAATAGTAGAGATGTTTCAGGCCTACAATATTTCAACACTTATTTCATAACTATTGCCCTCTTTTCCTCCATCCCCATTACCTTCCACTCACTCCTTAATTCTAATTCAAATGTAAATCTGGGAAGTTAGCTGTTTCCTTGAGTTCTAGTAAATCATTCAGTCTAAGGAGGTAACCATGAAAAGCTCTAAATTATAGGCATTTAGTGGCACTGGAAACCGCAGGTAATTACTGTCAGCTTCAAAGGGAGAGAGGGGACCAAAATGTTAGTCATGGGGTCTTCACTAATTCCAGACAGTGTGAGAACTGTGCTGAACTTTCTGGTGTGCTGTGGGCACTGGAGAATTGTCTACGATGGTACAATATCTCTTCATTTGTGGAGAGTGTCTGAGAGTGGCAGACAGTGAAGAATAAGATTAGCAGTGTTTTTCTTACACTTAGCATTTCCTGATACAAATTGCCGTAACCATTCTCAACATCTGCTAAGTCATTTTTTTGTCATTTGATAGCACTGTGAAAACTGCTAGCCATGATTTTTTGAATCTGCATATTTCATTTTCTTGCTTTGTTGATTATTTGTTACTTAGCTTAGAATTTTTATATCCTTTACCCTGTTTGATGCTATGTATTAATTTAATTTATGCTATATAAAAACATAAAATTTTCATCTTAATATATTTTTTGTTTTTGTTTTGTTTTGTTTTGTTTTTGGGCCACACCTGGTGACTCTCAGGGGTTACTCCTGGCTATGTGCTCAGAATCACTCGTGGCTTGGTAAGATGCCTTACCACTAGCACAACTGCTCCGGCCCCTCATCTTAATATTTTTAACTTTTCTATTCAATAATGTTAACCTGGACTGGAGGGATAGTATGGTGGAAAGGCACTTGCCTTTCCAAATGGGCAACCAAGTTTTGGCCCCTGGCATGACACATGTTTTATAGAGCCCTGCCAGGAATAAGCCCAGAGCACCACAGGCTATAGTCCCTGAAACAAACAAAAAACAATTTAACTGCTCCTTGTTCTTCAACAATATCTAACTTGTTTGTTTGTTTTTTGGGTCACACCAGGCAGTGTTCAAGGATTACTCCAGTTTCTGCACTCAGATATTGCGCCTGGCAGGCTCAGGGGACCATATGGGATGCTGGGAATTGAACAGGGGTCCATCAAGGGTTGGCCACTTGCGAGGCAAATGCCCTACTGCTGTACTATAGCTCCGGCTCCAACAATATCTAACATTTTTACCTTATGAAACTGAAAGTCTGCATGAATAGAACAAATTACCACACCAGTCCCTTCTCCAGCAACCATTTTTTGTGTCTTTAAGTCTATTTACTTGGACAGATGTAGAATCATACTATATGTGGCTGATTTATTCACTTAGTAAATTATTATTAAGTGAACAATACTCTGTGTTGTTCCTGAACTAAGAAGAAAAGCTTTCAGCTGCTCACCATTGGTATATTTGCTGTGAGATCATCATATCATCATATAGTGCCCTTTTTTTAAACAGGGCACTATATGGGTTTTGGGTTTCTTTTTTTACACCCAAAACCTTCCTTTGGTTTTGGGTTTTGGTTTTTGATACCTCTGATGGTCCTTAGGGGGCCATGTAGCTCCTCCTAGGGATGGAGCATAGGGTTCCTGAACAGAAAGTATATGCTGCAGCCCTTTGAGCCTTCTCCCCAGTTTTCTTTATTTCAGTTTTTAAGAGATTTTTCAAGAAAGTAAATTAAATTATATCAATTTTCATTAATACATTTTACATCGTTAACTAGTATTATTTTATTTCAGCTTAAAAATATTCTATAACTTTTTTTGTAAGACAAATCTACCAGGCATAAATTTCCATTTTGTTTGGAAAGTCTGTCTTATACATTTCTTTTTTTTTTTTTTTTTGCATATTTTTTTTTATTTAAACACCTTGATTACATACATGATTGTGTTTGGGTTTCAGTCATAAAAGGAACACCACCCATCACCAGTGCAACATTCCCATCACCCAAGTCCCAAATCTCCCTCCTCCCCACCCAACCCCTGCCTGTACCCTAAACAGGCTCTACATTTCCCTCGTACATTCTCAATATTAGGACAGTTCAAAATGTAGTTATTTCTCTAACTAAACTCATCACTCTTTGTGGTGAGCTTCCTGAGGTGAGCTGGAACTTCCAACTCTTTTCTCTTTTGTGTCTGAAAATTATTATTACAAGGGTGTCTTTCATTTTTCTTAAAACCCATAGATGAGTGAGACCATTCTGCGTTTTTCTCTCTCTCTCTGACTTATTTCACTCAGCATAATAGATTCCATGTACATCCATGTATAGGAAAATTTTATGACTTCATCTCTCCTGACAGCTGCATAATATTCCATTGTGTATATGTACCACAGTTTCTTTAGCCATTCGTCTGTTGAAGGGCATCTTGGTTGTTTCCAGAGTCTTGCTATGGTAAATAGAGCTGCAATGAATATAGGTGTAAGGAAGGGTTTTTTGTATTGTATTTTTGTGTTCCTAGGGTATATTCCTAGGAGTGGTATAGCTGGATCGTATGGGAGCTCGATTTCCAGTTTTTGGAGGAATCTCCATATCGCTTTCCATAAAGGTTGAACTAGACAGCATTCCCACCAGCAGTGGATAAGAGTTCCTTTCTCTCCACATCCCCGCCAACACTGTTTATTCTCATTCTTTGTGATGTGTGCCATTCTCTGGGGTGTGAGGTGGTATCTCATCGTTGTTTTGATTTGCATCTCCCTGATGATTAGTGATGTGGAACATTTTTTCATGTGTCTTTTGGCCATGTGTATTTCTTCTTTGTCAAAGTGTCTGTTCATTTCTTCTCCCCATTTTTTGATGGGGTTGTCTTATACATTTCTTAAGGACAATTTTGATAAGTATAGTAAGCTTTGTTGATAGACTTTATTTCTTTTTTTTTTTTTTTTTTTTTTTTGTGGTTTTTGGGTCACACCCGGCAGTGCTCAGGGGTTATTCCTGGCTCCAGGCTCAGAAATTGCTCCTGGCAGGCACGGGAGGACCATATATGGGACGCCGGGATTCGAACCGATGACCTCCTGCATGAGAGGCAAACGCCTTACCTCCATGCTATCTCTCCGGCCCCGATAGACTTTATTTCAATATTTTAAATATATCATACCACTGTCCCCTGTTCTGCAATTATCATTGAGAAGCCATAGTTTCATATAAACAAACTAAATGTCACAGATACCATTTTGCTTGTCACTTTCAATATCCTCTCTTCATCTTTGTTTTTATTTTGTTGTTGTTGTTTTAGGGTCGCAATCAGTAATGCTCAGGCCTTATTCCTGGCTCTCTGTGAATCTATATGGGATTCAGGTGATCATAGGGTGCATGGAATAAAACTTGGGCTAACCATGTGCAAGGCAAGCACCATGTCTGCCCTATACTCTGTTTAGCCCCTTTAGCCCCTTTATCTTTGACTTTTGATAATTCAGTTGTGATATGTCTCACTGCAACTTTTTCAGGTTAAATCTACTTTGTAGTCTATGGGCTTCCTGAATCTATTTCTATTACCAAGATTGGAAAGTTTTCAACTATTATTGCTTTCTGTAGACTTTCATTCTATTTTCTCTTCTTTTTTGGGTGTTTTCAGGATGCAAATACTATTTCTTCGGCAGATATTCCCCAATATTCTGTAGGCTTTCTGCATATATTATCTATCTATCTATCTATCTATCTATCTATCTATCTATATCTATCTATCTATATCTATCTATCCTGATTCACTGTGTTCTTCATACTGGATAAGTTTATGTTATTTTGGTTTTTGGGTCACATTTGGCTGTTCTAGGGCTTACTCCTCATTCTGCACTCAGTGATCACTCTAGGAGGGATCCGGAAACTAACTAGGTGAGGTGCCTTGAATAGAACCCAGGTTAGCCATGTGCAAAACAAGCACCCTACCTGCTGAACTATCTATTTGTATTCTGACTGGATAATTTTAAATAATCTGTTTTTGAGTTTATTAATTCTTTATTCTGCAACAAAATCTGCAACTAAAACTGTTTACTGAATACTTTAGTTCAATCACTGTATTCTTCTGTTATGCATTTATGGTTTTGTTGTGCTTATTTTATTTTACGTGGCCATGGACAAGTATTTTATGTGGCCTTGGTCCTCACATTCAGGCTAAGTCACATCCTTGATCCTGAATGTTTTTTTAAATTTGTGTATTGCTGATCCAATTTCATATAGATGTCTATCAGTCTGTTCTTGTAATTTGCTGAACTTCTTTAGGACAGTTACCCTGAGTTCTTTATCAGATTACTCATAGCTCTCCATTTCCTTCACTCAAGTGAGTGTTTGTAGCTTTTCTACAATGTTGGCATTATGTTTACATAATACTTTATATTTGGTTCTATGAACTAGTTTTTGCATTCTTGAGTAAGCAGTAACATCTTCCAAGTTTTACACATTTATTTACCAGTCACTTTAGTTTGGGCTAAGATGGGTGAACAAATCACATCTGCAGAAGGGTGAATTTGGGTATCTCAAAATGACTACATGGATAAAATGACTACACATGCTCTGAGGTTTGTGATTGAATGAGCTCCACAGTTAAATGTCATATTGACTCTGTTCCAGTACTTTTGCTCATGAGGCTGTGTCCAGTGCTGCTGAAAGGTGGAATGACTGATCTGACAAGTTTACTGGCTGTGTAAAAAGTGAAGCAAGGCCCAGTCAGTTAAGGCTGCAAGTTGGATTCTCAAAATGTGGGGCTGACTGCAAGCTTAGCTCACACTTGCATGGAGTCTCAGGCTGCGCTCCCTGAATAAATGGTGCCACTGTTCTATTCTGTACAGGGCCAGGGATCTAGGTTGTGTCATGAGGTGGTGCAGGGAAGCAGGGTGGTTTTAGAGCTGGTTAGAAACATAGACTAGTTTCCAATGCTTTCAGGATCATTGTTCAAGCCCATTATAAAAAAAGCATAACAGCTGGATTGAGCTGCAACTACTATGGTTCCCCACTGGGTTGAGTTGACACTAGTACTTGGTGACTGCTGGGTGTATGAAACCATGTTCTCTAGAGGGATGAGACGGATATGTTTTGCTATTGTTGTTTTTTTGTTTTGTTTTGTTTTTTGTTTTTTGGGCCACACCCATTTGATGCTCAGAAATTGCCCCTGGCTTGGGGGGACCATATGGGACGCAGGGGGCTCGAACCGTGGTCCTTCCTTGGCTAGCACTTGCAAGGCAGACACCTTACCTCTAGCGCCACTTCACCGGCCCCGCTATTGTCGTTTAATTTTCCAGGTGTAGGTTATCCAGGACTTCACATATACATGACATGTATCCACTATACGCTATGTCCACATGGGTTTCTGATCAGCAGCTGAGTGTGAGCATGAGTGTATTCGACTGTCATAGGCAAGTAGTAAGATGGCTGCCCGAAAGGTTTTATTTATTGTTGTTTGGGGGCCACATCGAGGGTGCTCAGGGCTTTGCTTTTGGCTTCATATAAAGGGTGAAGCTCGTGGAACCATATGGAGAGCTGGGGATCAAACCTGGATTGTCTATATACAAAGCAAGTGCCCTACCTGCTGTACTACCACTCTGGCCCATGCACTAAAGTTTTAAGTTTCATATAATCAGGTTATCTCTGGTTTGGGTATTATATGCAAAAAATAACTGCCAAATATAATATAACAAAAATTTACCCTTATTTTTTCTCTGGAAATTTTATAGTTTGGGACCCTACACTAATGTCAGATTCTCAAATTAATTTGAGTTATCAACTCTATTTAATGGAAAAAATAAAAGAAGAATCAGCATGACCAGAAATTTATTTTCTGTAAGCAAACTGCCAGAAAGGAGTCCTCAGTTGCATCCAAGCCAACCAGTTTGTTCACTGTTCAATTCAACTCAAGAGCTCAGTTCAGCTATTTTTTTTTTTTTTTTTTTTTTTTTTGGTTTTTGGGCCACACCCTGTGACGCTCAGGGGTTACTCCTGGCTATGCGCTCAGAAGTTGCTCCTGGCTTCTTGGGGGACCATATGGGACGCCGGGGGATCGAACCGCGGTCCGTCCTAGGTTAGCGCAGGCAAGGCAGGCACCTTACCTCCAGCGCCACCGCCCGGCCCCCAGTTCAGCTATTTTTAATGAGGCGAAAGTAAAAAAACTAAATCATATATATTAAGTCATTTCACATCACATTGTTAGACATAATGAGAACAAAGAAATCTCAAAACTCGATTTAAAAAGAATTATGGGCATCAGGGAAATGTCCTAATGGGCTTGAGTGCATGTTCTGTGTGTTGGAACCTCAGATCCAGTGCCCAGCACCACATGGTGATAGTAGTGAGTATGGAAGGAAGGGAGGGAGGGAGGGAGGGAGGGAGGGAGGGAGGGAGGGAGGGAGGGAGGGAGGGAAGGTGGGGGGGAGAAAAGGAAGGGAGGTAGGGAGGGAAGGAAGGAGGGAAAGAAAGAGTATAGTGGTAGGGCATTTGCCTTGCACATGACAGACTCACATTTGATTCTGGCATCCAGTATTGTCCCCCAAAGACAGAAAGGACAAATTCCTGAGCATAGAGAGTAAGGAGTAACTTCTGGGCACCACCACTGATGTGTGGCCCCCCCAAAAAGACAGACAGACAGAGGGGGAAAAGACAGAAATGGAGAAAAAGAGAATAAGAAAGCAAAAGAAAGAGAGAGGAAAGAAAGAAAGAAAGAAGAAAGAAAGAAAGAAAGAAGAAAGAAGAAAGAAAAGAAAGAAAGAAAGAAAGAAAGAAGAAAGAAAGAAAGAAAAGAAAGAAAGAAGAAAAGAAAGAAAGAAAGAAAGAAAAGAAAAAGAAAGAAAGAAAGAAAGAAAGAAAGAAGAAAAGAAAAAAGAAAGAGAAAGAAAGAGAGAAAGAAGAAGAAGAAAGAAAGAAAGAGAAAGAAGAAAGAAAGAAAGAAAGAAGAAGAGAGAAAGAGAAAGAAAGAAAGAAAGAAAGAAAGAAAGAAAGAAAGAAAGAAAGAAAGAAAGAAAGAAAGAAAGAAAGAAAGAAAGAGAAAAAGAAAGAAAGAGAAAGAAAGAAAGAAAGAAAGAAGAGAAGAAAGAAAAGAGAAAAGCGAGGGAGGGAGGAAAGAAGGAAGGAAGAGTAAAGGGTAGAAAGAAACTATCAATTGTGCTACTGTTTGTCACAGTACAAAGTAGACAACTGGTGTCCCAGTGTATTTAAGCCTATAGGTTGCATATTTATAAATATGACTATAAATATATACACATATTTGCCTTTTATATCTATTTCTATATAGATATAATATATATGTATGTGTGCATTTTCATAGGAAAACAAAGGCCAGGAATATGACTCAGTGGCAGAGCAGTTGTTTCGCCTATGTGAAGCCCTGTGTTTGTTCCCTTAAACATAACCGGGAACAACCCCAAAGTACCAAGTCATGAGTAGTCCCCAAGTACTGTTGTGTGATCTCTCCCTAAAATATATACTTATTCAGAAAAATAGACATGTTTGTTTATATTTGTACTCACATATCTGCACATATATGCCTGTGAACATATTATGCTAACAAGGTCAGTAAGGGTGCTTTTTCCCAGTGGCAGATGAATGTCACTCACTTGTCCTCATAGGCATCTGTAGGGAGTCAAGCAAGTTTCCATTCTTCTCTCCCAGTAAAGTGGGGAGCTGAGAGACATGCTGAAAGGGGAAAACACCACCTCTCAGGGGCCCATCTGAAGCCTGTATCTGGAAGTGAGTAACCTGTGCAGTATCTATCAGGAGTGAAGGTTGGGCCTGCATTTCTCTCTCAGTCTTCTCCTGGGCTCACTTATGGCCCCACATTACAGAGACACCATTCTCCAGCCCTTTCAGCTTACTCTTCCCCCAGCCCTCAGCAGACTCAGAACTGTGTTTCCAGCACTCCCTGGAGGAGAAGCAACACCCACCACCACCACCACAACCTAAGCCCCTGTGGGATACTGTGTGAGGCAGAGGGAGGAGCGAGGAGGAATGAGAGGTTTCCCCTGGAGCAATGTCCCTCTGTGAGAACTGTTATGGTCCAAGAAGGACACCCACAACTCCCTTTGTTATTCCTCCAAAGTACCTCAAAGGCGTCTGTCCAGTCCACTCCTCTTGTTATTAGCTGAGTAGGAGTAAATAGCTCTGAGCCAGCTGCTTTCAGCACTTTTCACTGGTGACTGCATCTCTTCCTGCAGCCTCCCTGACCTCATTGACCTTAGACTTTCCTGCTATATTAAAAACAACACCTGGCTCATCACCTCCCAGGGAATGAATATTCTCTGCTACTGCTGCCCACAGTGCCCTTACCACATACCAATCCCTCCCTTTAGGATTCTTCACTTCAGTGTCTAACCAGGTTCTGAAGGCTAAAGCTGATGATGAGAATAGACAGAAACCAACAGTCGAGGTCCCCACAAATATTATTCATGCTCTTCTAGACAATTCATTAATCTATTAGCCCTCAAGATTTTTTTTAATTAAAGCACACGTTTTGGGGAATAAATTTTATACTGTTTGCAGTACAGGTGAATACGATATCATAGTTGCAGGTGCTGTGTCCTCCCCAGATTCCCCATATCCTCCAAATATCCCCAAGACTTCCCCAGAGACCCCAGATGCTCCTAACCCCCTAGGACCTCCCCCAGCCCCTCTTCAAATCTTGCCAGACCCATCAAACCACTCAGATCCCCTAGACCTCCTCAAAGCCACCCTAGACCTTCACAGGCTCTACAGGCCCCACAGGCCTCCAGACCTCAACCCCAAAGGCACATGGGAAGGAGGAGGCACCTCCCCCACCCCAGCCTCCCTCTCAGCACACACCAAGAGTCTCCTGACAAGCTGCTTTGTGCACTGCAATCTTCTACAGAGAGTTTCATGCAAATCACTCTTGGCCAATTGAATTTATATTGAAATTAGCTATTGAAGTTCAAATACCATGTGAACTGGTGGTCTCACTGATTTTTCTATTTCAATTGCATCTCAGCCACAGAGTTCTGTTGATAAAACCTGACACCTCAAAAGAATCTTTGCCCCCTGAAGCCATTGTTTTGATGTGAACTTTCTCCAAGACTTTAATGGCATTTCCATAAGGCAATAAATGTAGGCACAGAGGACTGGGCTCCTCCCGCTGCTGGAAATATCCTCATCTAGATCTGAAGACAGAACTGTACTTACAAAAAGGGAGTCCAGTGCACTCATGTTGCCTGGGTACATGGTACCCGTGCACTGGTAGCATGCATCTCCCTTCTTGAGATGTATACTTTTCTACTTTCATGCTGGGCTGTGTATGGGGTTCTTTCTGCCCCAAGCCCATGTGCTTTTTAGCGCATTAGCCATTAGTGTCTATTTCTTATCCTCTCCCTCTTCTCATTAGTACCTCTGAATAAAATGCTTTTACTTAAAAAATAAGGAAAAGAAAGGGGAGTCTATTTTTGTTTGCTTTTGTCCTAATGTATACTTTCATTTTTATTTTAAGGCAGTCACATTACCATTTCACTATAAACACCTTGTCATTCATCTCAAGAGATAAAATGGAAATATATTAAACAATGTTCTTTTATGACGAAGTTAACAATGAGAGTGTCATTGTGTGTGTTCCTTAATCTTTAATATGTAAGAACAGTTGAGGATCAGATGGGGAGAGGAAGGGGATGACAAAAGGGAGAAGTAGATAGAAAAGAGAGATAAGAGGAAGAAAAGGAAGTTTGAAGTTAGAAGAGGCTGGAGAACCACACAGAAAAATCACAGCCATCATCCCTTTGAACCTCATCTTCCTGTCCTTAGATGGAATACAGCTCTACTACCAAGGATTGCTGGGTTGGAAAGATTCAGTAAAACAATAATACCCTAAGCTCAGTTCTTGCTCAATTGATAGGGCAATTATTCATCACTGTAATTCAGAGATGTTCAGGGGAAAAATAAAACAGATTTATTCTCCTCTTTGATCTATGGTCTTTTCAAGTCTCAAAGGTTTTTTGCCCTTGTATCTGATGCACAGCAAGAAGGCAAGACCTTGGGGCTGGAGCTATAACACAGCGATAAGTTGTTTGCCTTGCATGTGGCCAATACAGGACAGACCTTGATTCGAATCCGGCATCCCATATGTTCCCCTGAGACTGCCAGGAGCAACTTCTGAGCATAGAGCCAGGAGTAATCCCTGATCGCCACTGGGTGTGTAACCCAAAAAGCAAAAAAAAAAAAAAAAAGGCAGGACCTTATCTACTCCCCCCACCCCACAATGGATCGCCACAGGAGAAGATCCATTGGACTTCTTATACAAAATTGTTCATGCTTGATTTTCAGTCATACATAGACAACTCCCTTCACCAGTGTACATTTCCCTACACTAATTTCCCTTCCTACCCCCAGCTGCCTCTTCCTCTTCCTCGTTTTCTTCTCTTCCTTAGCTGCCTCTTCCTCTTCCTTGTTTTCTTCTCTTCCTCATCTCCTCCTCTCCTCCTTTCCTCTTTTCCCCCTCCTCTAATTCTCTTCCTCCTCCTCTTTGTCTTCTTCTCCTCTGTCTCCTCCCTCCTCCTTCTCTTTCTTCTCCTCTTCTTTTCTTCTTCATCTTCTCCTCCTCCCTATCATCCTCCTTTTTCTCCTCTTCTCTTTCTCTTCCTCCTCCTCCTCCTCCTCTTCTTCTTCTTCTTCTTCTCTTCTTCTTCTTCTTCTCTCTTCTCTTCTTCTTTTCTTCTTCTTCTTCTTCTCTTCTTCTTCTTCTTCTTCTTCTTCTTTTTCTTCTTCTCTTCCTTCTCCCTTTTAGACATTGTGGTTTGCAATACTGTTAGTGAAGAGCTAACATGCATATCACTTTATCTCCTTTGAGCACCTAGTTCTTGTCCAGGATGAACATTATCAACTGTCATTGTCATAGTGGCCCCTTTTCTGCCCTAACTATATTTTCCTATTCTTTATGGCAAGCTTCCTACCACGAACTAGTCTTCTGGCACTCATCTTTATTGTCTCTGGATATTATAGCAGTACTATCTTTTAAAATTATATATATCCCACAAATAAGTGTGACCATTCTAGGTCTATCCCTCTCCTCTCTCTCTGACTCATCTCATTCAGCATAATACTCTCCATATCCATTTATAAATAAGCAGACTTCATGACCTCATTTTTCCAACACCTGCATAGTATTTCATTGTGTAGATGTACCATGGTTTCTTTATCAATTCATCTATTCTTGGGCACTTGGGTTGTTTCCACATTTTGTCTATTATGAATAGTGCAGCAAAGAATAGGATTGCAGAGGGCTTTTCTGCACTGTGTTTTTGAGCTCCAAGGGTATATTCCTAAGAGTGGTATTGCTGGATCATATGGAAGCTCAATTTTTTTTTGGTTTTGGGCCACACCCAGCAGTGCTCAGGGGTTACTCCTGGCTGTCTGCTCAGAAATAGCTCCTGGCAGGCACGGGGGACCATATGGGACACCGGGATTCGAACCAACCACCTTTGGTCCTGGATCGGCTGCTTGCAAGGCAAATGCCGCTGTGCCATCTCTCCGGGCCCATGAAGCTCAATTTATAATTTTTTGAAGAATATTTATATTGTTTTACAAAAGGGCTAAAGCATTCAACATTCCCACCAGCGGTGAATGAGTGTCCCTTTCTCCCTGCATCTGCACCAGCACAGTGCTGGTGTGCCTTGAACTTTTATAACTGCACAGCCCCATATTCCATGGCCAAAAGGCATTTATACAAAACATTACCACACTAAACTGGAAGTCTGATTCTGCTGCCTTTTGACCGGCGGTTAAAAAAGCCAAGAGTAGAGAGGAGGAGCCTACCCTCCCTGCTTACAGATATCTGGGCTCCTGGAAACCCCACCTCTAGGTGAGAGGACACTAAAGCACACAGCCGAAAGAGCCTGTAGCCACTCTGCTGTGCTCCATGGCTACACACTCTTCCTAGAAAATGATATCTAGCATGGCATGTAGAAAAACCACACTGCAGTCATGACATGGGGGAAACAACACAAGCCTCCACCATGTTTAGAGAATGTAGATAGTAGCTTTGATGACCTGAAAAGTACCATCCACCTATTTAGCCTCTCAACAAAGACTTAAGAGAAGAAATATGGAGGATGTTCATAGAACTCAAAGAAAGCATGGAAAGAACTGAACAAGCCACAAATAAGAATAAAGAGGATTTGAAAGTAGAAATGAGAAAATGTCAAACTGAAATAACAGGACTGGAAAACTTTGTTGGCAAAATAAAAACATCACTAGAAAGCCTCTCCAATAGAGTAACAGTGGCTGAAGATGGAATCAGTGAGCTGGAAGATGAGATACATAACAACTCCACACTATAGAAGAGGTTGGAAAAGAGTCCAAGCAAATGATCAGGCAATGGAAAAAAGTCCTTAAAGAATGTAAGCAGACAAAAATAGTAGTCATTGACAAACTCAACAGAAAGAACATAAGAATCATAGGAGTCCCAGAGACCCAAGAAGAAAGCCCTTATGAAGTATCAATAGTCAAGGACATCATTACTGTGAAACTCAGAGCTAAAGAGTGCCTGCAGTCAAATCCTACATGCCCAAAGAGTACCAGCTGAAAAGAACCTCAAGACACATCTTAGTCACAATGAAAGATCCCACAGATAAGGATATTATACTGAAATTAGTAAGATCAAAAAGGGAAATTACAATTAAAAGAGTATTCTTGAAACTTATAACAGATTTGACACAAGAAACTCAAGGTTTGAGGGCAGTAATGAGATATAGTGGCAAAACTCAATGAAATTAATGTATTGCCAACAGTACTTTATCCAGCGAATCTTACATTCAGATTTGAGGAAGGACAGCTTCATGGATAAACAGCAGCTCAGAAAATTTACAAACTCAAAACCAGTCTTAAAAGATGAACTAAAATGTTTACTTTGAGATAGACAAACCAACAGACATGCCAAACTCCTACAAAAGCTGATATTATACCCCATGGCAATTATCTTTCAATTCCAATGGACTAAACGCACCAGTTAAGAGACACAGAGTGACAAAATGATTCAAAAAGCTGAATCCAATGTTTTGCTGCCTACAAGAAGCACATATGAATAGTCAAACCAAACATAGACTCAAAGTCAAAAGTTTGAGAGCAATCATTCAAGCTAACTACTCCCTTAAAAAGGCTGGAGTGGCTGTATTAATATCAGATGACACAGACTTTGAACTTAAAAAGGTTATAACTGACAGAGGTGGACATTTCTTAATAATCAAGAGATATGTATAACAGGAAGAAATCACACTCCTAACATATACACATCCAATAGGGTACCAGCAAAACCTTAAAAATAATTTCTGACAAATTTGAAGAAAGACATCAATAGCAACACAGTAATAGTTGGAAACTTCAATCCTACTCAATTACCCCTTAGTAGGTCAACCAGTCTAAAACCTAAGAAGAATATATTGACCCTACGGAAAGATATGGAAGCAAATGTGTAGGAAATATATTTAGGGCTCTCCATGCCCAGAAAACAGGATTTACATTCTTTTCCAAAGCACTTGGGTCATTCTTCAAGAAAGACCACATGCTGGATCATAAAACATACCTCCATAAAATCAAGAGGATAGAAGCTATAAAAACTAGCTTCTCAGATCATAATGCATTGAAATTAGAAGTGAATTACAAACAGACACAGTGCTCTCTTCAGCAGCACATATACTAAAATTGGAACAATACAGAGAAGATTAGCATGGCCCCTGCGTAAGGATGACACACAAACAAACACAGAGGAAAAACTTCAACCCCCTATCATGGCCCCCTAGCTCTGCAAGATATCAAATGTGACTGTTTAGTAAGGCAGTTAAGTTGCAATATCTTTGTTTTATTTTTTGGTTTGGAGGCAACACTCATATTGCTAAGGGATTACTCCTATTTCTGTGCTCAAGAATCACTCTTGGTAGTGCTTGGGGGACCATATGGGATGCCAGGGATTAAACTCAAGTCGACCACGTGCAAGGTAAATGCTCTCCCTACTGTGCTGTGGCTTTAGCCCCAAGTTACGATATGCTTTATTTGTTTATGAGATGAGGGTTTTGGGGCAGAGCATGAATCCAGGAAAGAACACAAGAAGATATCCATCTATACTCAGGAAATAAATCCCAAAAGAATTCAGCACTGCTAACCTCTCAATCTCTTATCTAAAGGCTCTGAGTGAGAAAATAAATCCTTATTGTTTAAGCTATCCATAAAATAATAGGACCAATGCCTATTTTTTAATTTTTCATTCACTAGAAATCAAGTGTTCGCATACATGGCATGTGTGAGATCTAGGTTTGATACCCAGCATGCACACACACACAGAGTTAGTTATTTTTTCTCTTCATTCAGCTTTTCCTTGCAGATATCAAAGTGTAACTATTCTACCATTGGAGCTGGTGGGAATCATACTCAATTTCTGGGTTTCCTGTCCTTCATTCACTTTGGTAGAGCACTTGTGCAACAGAGACTAAGCCATGACAGATCACTTAAGCAGCTGATCAGCAGTTGCTTTTCCAAAACAATAAGCAGCATTGTGCTTCACGGAGTCTAGGTATCAACAATTCAATGATTGTTTGCTTCCAACATAGAAAACCCTGGGCTGAGGGCCCCAGAGCTGGCATTCAGCATAGAGCAAACTTCACAAATAAGTTCAAGGTGAGGGTCTTTTCCCATGAGAGATCCTCCTCACAAATGCCAGCCTAAGAACCTTCCACAAGAAATACAAATAGTCAATAATCTTGTAGGAAAAGAGACAATTAAAAATAAAAAGTCCTGTTTCTATACTCATTTGAGATTCTAGACAAGGCAAACTGAGGACATGTGAACAAATTTAAGAGCATGGATGCAAAAGGCAATGGTGGGCTCATGTCTGGGGTCCTTCTGTCAGTGCAACTGATAGAACTTTAGTCGCATTTCTGCTCTGAAAACTATATTTCTGAGAAACTTCAGATTAGGCACAAACATGAAGGGAAGATAAGCCAGAAGAAAAAGAAGGGAAAGAGTTTATGCCTGCCAGAGAAGTGGATGGAATAAATAAAGCTTTTACAACTGTATCAGGGGAAGGAAATACTAGAAATTAGAGTAGATATAGCAAGGAAGGAGGAAACTGAAATACAAGATGATTACAAAATGGCTGGGCACTCAAATGCTCTTTTGAATTTTCTTTAACAAGATTTTTTTGATGGTGTGTTTTTGTTTGTTTTCGTTTTGGGGCCATACCCGGTGATGCTCAGGGGTTACTCCTGGCTATGTGCTCAGAAATCGCTCCTGGCTTGGGGAACTATATGAGGTACGAGGGGATTGAATCCTGGTCCATCCTGTGTCAGTGCGTGCAAGGCAAACTCCCTACCACTGCACCAACACTCCAGCCTTACTTTTGTCTATTTTTAAAAATAATTATTATTGAGGAACCATGATTTACAAAGCTATTAATAGGTTCCAGCACCAATCCCCCAAGCAGTGTCAGCCCTCCATGCCCTCTCCCCCCACACAAACACATTCTGCCTCCTTGACAGGCAGTTTGATTGTCACAACCTAAGGCTTTTTTGTTTAGTTGTTTTTTATGTCCAATACTCTGGGTGTTTTATTGTTTTTAATTTTTTAATACTTTTTTAATACTTATTTTTGGTTTTTAGGACACCCAGAAATTGTTCCTCATGGGGGACCATACGGGACGCCGGGGGATTGAACCGCGATCTGTTATAGGCTAGTGCAGGCAAGGCAGACGCCTTACCACTTGCACCACCACTCCAGCCTGTTTTTACATTTTTTTTAGAAGGGGCCCTAGAGATAGCACCGTGGTAGGGCATTTACCTTGCATGCAGCCAACCCGGGAAGGATCTGGTTCAATTCCCAGCATCCTATATGGTCCCCCAGCCTGCCAGGGGTTTTCTGAGTGCAGAGCCAGGAGTAACCCCTGAGTACCTCAGGGTGTGGCCCCAAAACCAATAAATAAATAAAGTTTAAAATAAAAAGAAAAATTATTTTAGGAGCCATAATTGGCAGTATTGATACTGCAGGGTTTCATGCAAAAAGCATTCCAACACCACAACCTCAGGCATCAGAGCGTCAGCTTCCCTCTATTGTGTCCAGCATCTGCCCCCTCTTCCCAATCACACCATCCCTTCTATTTCACTGAAACACAATTTTCAGATTCCCTTTGCTGTTAAGAACTTGTTATTTCTTTATTATGTTCCTTTATATCCCATGGATGGTGATCATTCTGAAACAAAATTTTTAAGGGCCTAGGCCTCTCTCTTCGGTCATTTTCCTTGGGTGCTGTGATAAAATTCTCTTATAGACCTGGAAACAATGCAATGTTGTGCCCATATATGCACACCCACCATCAATCCTCTCCTAAGTGGTGTCTAGGAGTCTAGAAAACAGTTTTTCAAAGCACCAACCCAAACTGAGCAAACATACAGCCCTTTAGGACCACAGCAAGGAATAAAAGCAAAAACAACTACATTCAGACTGACTTAAATAAATTGGTTCTCTTAGAAAATATGACAGAGCAAATGGTGTGTGTCTTTTCTGTGAGCATAGAAGTCGATCAGTCTGTTTCTTTTCAGTGTGTCTCTGAATTGCCTGCAGGAAACAGAAAAACAAAGAGATAATCTCTATATACACACTTTACTTCACTTGAGAGATTTGTTTGGGGGCCACATTGGAGGTCCTCAGGACTTACCTCTGGCCTCTGTATTCAGGGATCATTTCTGATTGTTCTGGGGGGACTATATGACATGCTGGAGATTAAAACCCAGGTCAGCCATGTGCAAGGGAAATGCGCATTAACCTATACTAGCTTTCTTTTAAACTTTTTCTTTAAAGCCCCTTTTCTTTTAACAACTTTCACTGAACAATAATATATGTAAGTGGCAAATAAAAATAAACCATCTGGGGGATATGTGTTACTATGTCTCTGTTAGCCATTTGGTGGCACCTACTATTCAAGCTTTCACTGGTTTCCTAGTGATGCATTTATTTACCTTAGAGATATCTTGTGCAGCTCTGATGTGAAAGATACTCATTTGTGCTGTTATCAGCCCTTCTTCCTGGTTTTCCTCCTTAGGTTTTACCCCAGCCCTCCTTCTCATTTGATTAGTCACTACTTCTACTTCTGTGGATACTGTTCTGTGGGTACATCTCTGTTCCTAGATCTTCAACTTGGAGCTGTTCCAGCATCAGAGACAGCCTGCTTCTATGTGAGCAATAAGTGTAATTCTTTATTCTGGGAGCCTCTTGCAGCCTATCCATTACAAAGCCTTGCCTGAGTGGTCTGGGTTCCTATGGTGCAAAAAAGTTCACCAGGCTGAGGCAGTTTCCTTCATTTCTCTTTTGTAGAAACTCCTAATTTGGGGTCTGGATATAGGACAGGAGAGATAGGGTTGTGGTTCTCCCAGCCCATTTGCAATTTGTTCCCTGATTTCAGCACCTTTTCTTTTTATTTAAGCTCTAAATTTTTTGGCTTCCAGCCCAGTGCTTCTCTGGAGTGCTGCCAGTAAAATTGGTTCCCTCCCTCTGGCTCTATGTTCCCTCCTGTCAGACTCATTTTAACCAGCAGCCCTGCTTTAGCCTGTGAGCCCCATTTTTTAACCAACAGCACACTGGTATTTGCTTTCACTTCATGAAATCTTTAAAAATCTCATCCCCTAAAGTTATCCCAACTCCAGCCACTGCTGAGAATTCTCATGGCTCTGTGCTCGAGGATCACTCCTGGCAGTGCTTGGGGACCCTTTATATTGCTGGAGATTAGGTGAGGTTAACCACTAGCAATACAATGCTTTATCCACTGTACTCTCTCTCTCTCTCTCTCTCTCTCTCTCTCTCTCTCTCTCTCTCTCTCTCTCTCTGGCCAGGGACTTATGTGGTATTTTTTTTTGTTTTTGTTTTTTTATAAATAAACAATTTAGGGGCTGGAGTCATGGTACAGAGAATAAGGCCTTGCACTCACTAGCCTAGGACGGACCTTGGTTCAATCCCATCGCATCCCATATGGTTGAGGGTGAGGCTCCAGTGAGGCTCTGGATTTGTTTGATCTTCATCACTGAAAAAGAAAAAGAAAGGCTCATCAGTGGTGATAAATATGCACTGATAAAGGTAGGGGTTCAGGAACAATGTATAACAAACTCATTCATAAGCAATTTTGTACTGTATAGCTCATGGTGATTCAATTAAAATTATTTTAAAAAGCTAATTATGCATATACTATTTTGGTATCCTTATTTTCCCCATTTGGTTAAGAGTTCTCAATTTTTTCTTATGTTATTTGAATGTGTGCATAATATTTCCACTCTATGTACATATGTACTATAATTAATTCACTTAATCTGAATCCCTGTTTCTTGGTGGTCAATCTTACTCCAAGTAATAAAATTGCAATAGATACCTTTTTGGGGGACCACACCCGGTGATGCTCAGGCATTACTCCTGGCTATGTGCTCAGAAATCGCTCCTGGCTTGGGGGATCATATGGGACACCAGGGGATTGACCTGCGGTCTGTCCTTGGTTAGCATGGGCAAGGCAAATCTCCTATCGCTTGCACCACCGCCCCAGCCACTGAATATCTTTCCTTTTTGGTTTTTGGGTCACACTCAGCAGTACTCGAGGGTTACTCCTGGCTCTATGCTCAGAAATCGCTCCTGGCAGGCTCAGGGGACCATGTGGGATGCCAGGGTTTGAACTACCATGCTATCTCTCCGGCCCCTGAATATCTTTCTTAATGTGATCTCTGCAAATTAGCAAAGATTTCCTTGGAATACATTTCTAGAAAGCTAACTGTAGTCATTTTCTCTCTGAAAAGGTGTTTGGAAGACATTGCCAAATTGCTTCTGAAAATATTGGATCAGTTTTTCAGCCTTATTTCTAGTTGAGACACAATTTCTTCCAACCCTGGAGTCGTTATATTTTAAAATTTGTACATTTGACAAACATAAGTACCATCTTACTTCAATTGTTTGTTGACTTTATTCTCAGTATGAAATTTTAGCTAGCACATCAGGAGAGATAAAGTGGCTAGCTACAGAGGAACAAGGCAAAAGTACAAATTGGAACCTAGCAAATCCATGCCACTGCGTTCTATAGCTTTCTAGGTGTTTCTATCATGGCCCCTCACTCAGTTCTACAGCCCTTGATTGAGCTTTGGTCAAGGAGCAGAGAGACAGGAGAGAGCTGATTGCAAACCCGACCTCATTCTGGAAGAAAGTGAAAATTCACCTGAGTATTGAACTGCATTTGGGGGCTGGGGGAATTGATTATTGTTTGAGTCCTTGCTCAGCGTCAAATTCCCTGAACCTCCTGGAACCAGCTGCCCTCTTGGAATCTACTTCAGCCTGAGGATTCATTATATTCCACGTGGGCTTCAATTATACTGATATTGAGGAGGCAATGGGGAAGAAACAGGGTTTGGACTACAAGACCACTTCTGAATTCATCAGACCTATATGTCCCATTGCCAGACACAATGCTAGCTCCAGGCATTCTTCATTTGGGAGAAGACAAATGAAATTAGCACATGTGGGGCGTGAAGGTTTAGAGAGCCAATATGTCACTTGTGATAACAGAGTGACAATTGTGGAGCACATAAAGCTTTTCACACTTAGAAGGGTCAAAGTTTTCTGACCTGCATTGACTTCAAATAAGGGTGTGGAACAGGAGCATGAACATCAAAGCTCTTGAATTCTGCTAAAGAGTGAATGTGTCTGTCATCTGTGAATGGGATATTTCCCCCCTAATCTGTCAATAAAAATAAGGAATTAAAATTAAAGTAAAACATACCTAACAAAGTCAGTCACAGCTTCCATCCTCTTGGCACTTAATATTTTCTCTAACATCTTGCTGTCTGGAGCTCTGCATGCCTCAATACTTTTTAAAATAGAATGATCATATGTGGGGCCGGCACGGTGGTGCTAGAGGTAAGGTGTCTGCCTTGCCAGCGCTAGCCTAGGACAGACCGAGGTTCAATCCCTCGGTGTCCCATATGGTCCCCTAAGCCAGGAGCGACTCCTGAGTGCATACCAGGAGTAACCCCTGAGCGTCACTGGGTGTGGCCCAAAACCCCCCCCCCAAAAAAAAAATGAATGATCACATGTGTTTATTGTGGATGTTTTTTCTCATTCAAAATATTTTTCCAGAGTGATAGCACAGTGGTAGGATGTTTGCCTTGCCTGTGGTCGACCCAGGACAGACCTGAGTTTGATCCTCGCATCCCGTATGATCCCCTATGATTCCCTGAGCTAAGTGTGACCACCCCCCCCCAAAAAAAAAAACCAAAACCAAAACAAACAAATAAAAAAAGCAAAGAAGGTATGTAGTTTGGTATTTTTTTTTCTCCTTTTGGGCCACACCCAGTAATGCTCAGGGGTTATTCCTGGCTATGCACTCAGAAATCGCTCCTGGCTTGGGGGACCATATAGGATGAATGGGGATTGAACTGCATTTGTCCTAGGTTAGCATGTACAAGTCAAATGCACTACCACTTGTACCACCACTCCAGCCTCTATTTCATATGTTCTGTCTACATCCAAATCAACTCTTTAGCTATTAAAGGGAAATACTCCTTGTTTTGATCTTGGGATATTCTTCTTTCTTCCTTTGTATAGAGGTGTCTTTGTCTTTACTAATTCATTTCAAGAGGCTGGAGCACAGAGGTAGGGCATTTGTCTTGCACACAACCAATCTGGGATAGAATGGTGGTTCAAACCCCAGCATCCCAGATGGTCCCCGACTAGACAGGAGCAATTTCTGATCCCCACTCCCCCCCCCCAAAAAAAAAGGACTGGACTAATTCATATCAAATTATGCTGCATCAGAACAATTATGCCATAAAATAAATTCAACCTTGCTGACAACCTCTCAAAGTCTGGACAATAAGAGACATTTTGTCCAGCAGAGTTTTTACTTTTAGTAGCTTTCTTACTTAATTGCTGCATGGGACTGAGAAACGTGTGACTTTAGAAACTGTGTTCAATTTCCATGTCACATAGTTGCCTTAATATATTTATACTCTGAGTTTTATTTCCCGAGAGGGACATTCTCTGATATAATCTGCAAGTTTCTCAAAATTATCAAGAAAATCCCAAACCCATTGCTTTTCTGCACAGTTTGGCAAAAGCTAGAGCTTTGCACTTAATTTTTCTTTCTTTTTTTTTTTTTTTTTTTTTTTTTTGGGTCATACCCAGCGGTGCTCAGGGTTACTCCTGGCAGGCACGGGGGACCATATGGGACACCGGGATTTGAACCAACCACCTTTGGTCCTGGATCGGCTGCTTGCAAGGCAAACGCCGCTGTGCTATCTCTTCGGGCCCTGCTCTTAATTTTATGTCCTTCTCTGTGGTCTTAATTTATTCTGCATGGAATTGGAGAGTTATTAGGTAAGGAAGCAATTATCTGCTTCAAAATTACAGGGTTTTTTTTCTTCTTAAAAACCTTCCAAGGCAGGTATCCTCAAAATTTTTAAACAAGGGGATGGAGAAATAGAACGGAGGTAAGGCGTTTGCCTTGCGTGCAGAAGGACTGTAGTTCGAATCCCGGCATCCCAGATGGTCCCCTGAGCCTAGAGCCAGGAGTGGCCCCTGAGCGCTGCTGAGTGTGACACAAAAACCAAAAAAGAAAAACAAAAATCATGAACAAATTCCTATGCACACTGCATATATCTTATTTTGAAGTGAAAAAAAATGGGAACAAGTACAATATTTAATATGAAGTAAAATTAAATCAACAAATTTACTAGTATTTCAATGGGAATTATGGGCCGTCTTTTGGCTAATGAGATGGTCAATGTCTAGTTCCATATTTGTCGTAACAAATATGTGCAAGTGTGTATCCATTATTCTTGATCTGGTGGCAGATTTCAAATGTTTCATTCTAGAAAAAGTCTTCACAGACATAAGTGTCGTCAAAGATGGTTGCCATTTTGAGTGCATTGATCCTGAGATGAGGATATGTCTCAGAGGGGAGAAATGCATAAAAATTAAAAAGAACGCTTGACTTGAATGAGTCTTTCAGAGAGCCATAATTCTGCAGTTCAATCAGTTCAGTTTAGTAAATTCTATCTACATTTTCAATGTCAATAGAAAATGGGTTACAAAAAAGCTGTATGTCCTGTTCATGGAGATGAAGTTCTTTAAATCTAACTTGGAACTCCTTTTGCAATATTTTTATAATATCTTTATTTAAGCATCTTGATTACAAATATGATTGTGATTAGTTTTCAGTCATGTAAAGAACACCCCCCTTCACCAGTTCAATATTCACACCACCAATGTCCCAAATCTCCCTCCATCCCACCTCACCCCCACCTATACTCTAGACAGGCTTTCCAGTTCCCTCATTCATTCACATGGTTATGGTGGTTTTCAGTGTAGTTATTTCTATAACTGCACTCACCACTCTTTGTGGTGAGCTTCATGAAGTGAGCTGGACCTTCCAGCCTTCCTCTCATTGTCTCAGGATTGTTGCAAAAACTGACTTTTATTTTTCTTAAAACCCATAGATGAGTGAGACTATTCTGTGACTCTCTCTTTCCCTCTGACTTATTTTACTCAGCATGATAGATTCCATGTACATCCATGTATAGGAAAATTTCATGACTTCATCTCTCCAGACAGCTGCATAATATTCCATTGTGTATATGTACCACAGTTTCTTTTTATTTTATTTTATTTTTGGTTTTTGGTTTTTGGGCCACACCCGGCAGTGCTCAGGGGTTACTCCTGGCTGTCTGCTCAGAAATAGCTCCTGGCAGGCATGGGGGACCATATGGGACACCGGGATTCGAACCAACCACCTTTGGTCCTGGATCAGCTGCTTGCAAGGCAAATGCCACTGTGCTATCTCTCTGGGCCCATACCACAGTTTCTTTAGCCATTTGTCTGTTGAAGGGCATCTTGGTTGTTTCCAGAGCCTGACTATTGTGAATAGTGCTGCAATAAATAGAGGTGTGAGGAAGGGGTTTTTGTATTATATTCTTGTGTTCCTAGGGTATATCCGGAGGAGTAGAATAGCTGGGTCGAATGGGAGCTCAATTTCCAGTTTTTGGAGGAATCTCCAAATCACTTTCCATAGAGGTTAGACTAGATGTCATTCCCACCAGCAGTGGATAAGAGTTCCTTTCTCTCCATATCCCCGCCAGCATGATAGTTCTCATTCTTTTTGATGTGTGCCAATCTCTGTGGTGTGAGATGGTATCTCATCGTTATTTTGATTTGCATCTCCCTGATGATTAGTGATGAGGAGCATTTTTTCATGTGCCTTTTGACCATTTGTATTTCTTTTTTTTTTATCAAAGTTCCTGTTCATTTCTTCTTCTTATTTTTTGATGGGATTAGATGTTTTTTTTCTTGTAAAGTTCTGTCAGTGCCCTGTATATTTTGGAGATTAGTCCCTTATCTGAAGGGTGTTGGGTGAATAGTTTCTCCCATTCAGTGGGTGGCTCTTGTATCCTGGGCACTATTTCTTTTGAGGTGCAGAAGCTTCTCAGCTTAATGTATTCCCATCTGTTTATCTCTGCTTCCACTTGTTTGGAAAGTGCAGTTTCCTCCTTGAAGATGCCTTTAGTCTCAATGTCATGGAGTGTTTTACCTACACGCTGTTCTATATGTCTTATGGTATCAGGTCTGATATCAAGGTCTTTAATCCATTTGGATTTTACCTTTGTACATGGTGTTAACTGGGGGTCTATGTTTGCTTTTTTGCAAGTGGCTAACCAGTTCTGCCAGCACCACTTGTTGAAGAGGTTTTCTCTGCTCCACTTAGGATTTCTTGCTCCTTTGTCAAAAGTTAGGTGTTTGTATGTCTGGGGAATGTTCTCTGAGAACTCCAGCCTATTCCACTGATCTGAGGGTCTGTCTTTATTCCAATACCATGCTGTTTTGATAACTATTGATTTGTAGTACAGTTTAAAGTTGGGGAAAGTAATGCCTCCCATACTCCTTTTCCCTAGGAGTGCTTTAGCTATTCGAGGGTGTTAATTGTTCCAGATGAACTTCATAAGTGTTTGATCCACGTCTTTGAAGAATGTCATGGGTAACTTTAGAGGGATCGCATTAAATCTGTATAATGCTTTGGGGACTATTGTCATTTTAATGATGTTAATCCTGCCAATCCATGAGCAGGGGATGTGTTTCCATTTCCGTGTGTCCTCTCTTATTTCTTGGAGTAGGGCTTTATAGTTTTCTTTGTATAGGTCCTTCACATCTTTGGTCAAGTTGACTCCAAGGTATTTGAGTTTGTGTGGCACTAATGTGAGTGGGATTGCCTTCTTAACGTCCACCTCTTCCCTATCATTATTGGTGTATAAAAAGGCCATTGATTTCTATAGGTTGATTTTGTAGCCTGCCACCTTGCTATATGTATCTATTGTTTCTAGAAGCTTTTTGGTAGATGCTTTGGGGTTTTCTAAGTAGAGTATCATGTCATCTGCAAACAGTGAGAGCTTGACTTCTTCCTTTCTTATCTGGGTACCCTTGATATCTTTTTCTTGCCTGATCGCTATAGCAAGCACTTCCAGTACTATGTTGAAGAGGAGTGGTGAGAGCGGACAGCCTTGTCTTGTACCAGAAATTAGAGGAAAGGCTTTTAGTTTTTTCTTCATTGAGGATATTTGCCATTGGCTTGTGGTAGATGGCTTCAACTAGATTGAGAAAGGTTCCTTTCATTCCCATCTTGCTGAGAGTTTTGATCAAGATTGGGTGTTGGACCTTATCAAATGCTTTCTCTGCGTCTATTGATATGATCATGTAATTTTTTTTCTTTTTTTTTATAAGAGTGTTAATACAGTGGGAAGTATGGATGGGAATGAGGGATGAGGGGGTATTTGGATTTCCAAAGGGGGGAAAGGGGAAGGTATATGGTAGGGGTAGGAAGGGAGAAACGAGAAAATACATTGGAAAGGAAGGGAAAAGAGGAAAGAAAAAAAGTAGAGAGAAGAGTGGAGAAGAAATGATAAAAAGAGAAAGTAGTGAGAAGAGAGGAGAGAATAGCAAGGGAATGTGAGTTTGCTTGAGTGTGTTCGATGAGTATAGTCTGTAGTTTAAGTCCGTATGTCACGGGTACTGCTTTGGTGGTCTGACTGGCCACATGCTTCGATTCCTAAAAGAAGGTATAACCTTGAAAAAAAGTGTATGTTAAAGAGTTTTCTCGGGACCATCTCGTAGTGCCAGCTAGGAATGGTATCTCGTGTGGTATCCCAAGCTGCCATCTTGGTTTATCCACCCTTTGTATCCAAGGATGTCTGTGGACAGAAAAGCTGAGAGGTTATTTTAAATATAGTAAGATAAGGCATTAAAACATGATGTTATGGGATGATTCCATTGGAGTCAGTGATTTCCAGTGGTATTCTTTACCTGTGATCCTGATTACGATCTCCAAGGGATTATTGTGGGCCTTTGTCATAGAAGGCTGATTACATACCTGTTCTCCCTATGCTGTTATTTCTGGTGCTGCTGTTTTCTTTGTGGTATAGTGCAGTCAAGAGTTTGTGATTTTAAATTTTTTTGTTGTTAATGTTTTGTATTATGTTGATAGATTTACGGATGTTGAACCATCTTTGCATTCCTGGGATGAAACCTACTTGGTCATATTGTATGATCTTCATGATGATACATTGGATTCTATTTGCCAGGATTTTGTTGTAGATTTTTGCATCTGCATTCATCAGGGATATTGGTCTGTAATTTTCTTTTTTGGCAGCATCTCTTCTGGTTTTGGTATCAAGGTGGTGCTGGCTTCATAAAAGCTGTTTGGGAGTGTTCCCGTTTTTTCAATTTCATGGAAGAGTCTGACTAGGATTGGTAGTAGCTCCTCTTGAAAGGTTTGAAAGAATTCATTAGTAAATCCATCTGGGCCTGAGCTTCTCAGATAGGCAGCTGTTTGATTACAGTTTCAATTTCCTCCATAGTAATGGGGGTGTTTAGATATGCTACATCCTCCTTACTTAACTGTGGAAGGTTATAAATCTCCAGGAATTTATCCATTTCTTCTAGGTTCTCATGTTTAGTAGCATAAAGTTTCTCAAAGTAGTCTCTGATTACCCTTTGGATCTCTGCAATATCTGTTCCCCTTTTCATATCTAATAGGGTTTATCAGGTTTTTTTCTCTCTCTTTCTTTGTGAATTTTGCCAATGGTCTATCAATCTTGTTTATTTTTTTCAAAGAACCCACTTCTGCTTTCGTTGATCTTTCGGATTGTTTTTTGGGTTTCCACTTCATTAATTTCTGCTTTCAGCTTTATTATTTCCTTCTGTCTCTCTATTTTTGGTTCCTATTGTTGGTTATTTTCTAATTTTGTGAGCTGCGTCATTAAGTTATTCAGGTATGCCCCTTCTTCCTTCCTGATGTGTGCTTGCAAAACTATAAATTTTCCTCTCAGGACTGCTTTTGCTGTGTCCCATAAATTCTGGCAGTTTGTGTCTTCATTATCATTTGTTTCCAGAAATGTTTCGATTTCCTCTTTGATTTCATCTTGGACCCACTGGTTGTTCAGTAGCAGGCTCTTTAATTTCCAATTGTTAAAGTTTTTCTTCTGTGTTCCTTTGTAGTTCATATATAATTTCAGAGCCTTGTGGTTAGCAAAGGTAGCCTGCCAGATTTCTATCCTCTTTATTTTATGAAGGTATGTTTTATGTGTCAGCATATGGTCTATCCTGGAAAATGACCCATGTACATTGGAGAAGAATGTGTATCCAGGTTTTTTTGGGGTGGAATGTCCTATGTATGTCTACTAGTCCTTTTTCTTCCATTTCTCTTTTCAGGGCTAGTATGTTTTTATTGGGTTTCAGTCTGGTTGACCTATCAAGTGTTGCCAGGGCTGTGTTGAAGTCTCCCACAATTATTGTATTATTATTGATGTCTTCTTTGAGATTTGTCAATAATTGTATTAGATCATTTGCTGGTTTCTCATTGGGTGCATATATGTTTAATAGTCTGATTTTTTCCTGTTGCACATATCCCTTGATTAGTACAAAGTGTTCATCTTTGTCCCTTACCACTTTTCTGAGTATAAAGTTGGTGTTATCAGATATTAATATGGCCACCCCAGCTTTTTTAAGGGTGTTGTTTGCTTGGATGATTTTCCTCCAGCCTTTGATTTTGAGTCTATGTTTGTTCTGATTATTCAGGTGTGTTTTTTTTTTAAGCAGCAGAAGGTTGGATTCATATTTTTGACCCATTTTGCCACTCTGTGTCTTTTAATTGGTGAATTTAGTCCATTGACATTGAGGGAGATGATTGTCATAGAATTTAATGTCATATTTGTAGGTAAGTTTGCTGTGTTTGTTGGTCTCTCTTGTCTTAAAGTAGATCTTTCAGTTTTTCCTTTAAGGCTGGTTTTTCATCTGTGAAGTTTCTGAACTGTTGTTTATCCATGAAGGTATGTATCCTTCCTTCAAACCTAAATGTGAGTCAGGCTGGGTGCAATATTCTCGGTGAGGCATTCATTTCATTCAATCTTGTCACAATATCCCACCACTGTCTTCTGGCTGTGAGAGTTTCTTGTGACATGCCTGCTGTAAGTCTTAAGGATACTCCTTTGAATGTAATTTCCCTTTTTGATCTTGCTGCTTTCAGTATTCTATCTCTATATGTGGGATTTGTCATTGTAACAAGGATGTGTCTTGGGGTGTTTTTCTTCGGGTCTCTTTTAGTTGGTACCCTTTGGGCATGCAGGATTTGATTGCATGTAGTGTTTAACTCTGGGAGTATCTCTTTGATGATGTCTTTGACAGTTGATTCTTCCTGGGAATCTCCTACCTGGGCTTCTGGAACTCCAATGATTCTTATTTTGTTTCTGTTGAGTTTATTAAAGATTTCTATTTTCATCTGTTCGCATTCCTTGAGTACTTTTACCATTGCCTGATCGTTTGTCTTAAGGTTCTTTTCCTATTTCTTCTGTTGTGTTGAGTTTTTTTGCATCTCATCTTCCAGCACATTGATTCTGTCCTCAGCTGCTTTTACCCTGCTGGCGAGGCCATCCACTGAGTTTTTCAGTTCAGCTACCGTGTTTTTCAGATCTGTTATTTCAGTTTGGAGTTTTCTGATTTCTGTCTTTGTGTTTTGTTCAGATCGATCTATGCTTTTTTTGAGTTCTATGAACATCTTCCATATTTCTATTCTAAACTCCTTATCTGAGAGGTTAATCAGATGGTTGGAATTTTTTGGGTTGTCTGAGCTATCGTCTTCATTCTCTGCGCATGGTGTTTGCCTGAGAGGAATCTCCATTGTCATGCTTGTAGTGTGATTTTTTTTTTCTGCATGTTGTGGCGGGATTCATTGGTTAGAAAGAATGCGAGGCTGCGAAGCTGGATACACCATGGCCCAAGATGGCTTCTGAGCCCTTCTGACACCCAGCAGAAACCAGCAGGAATCAGTGTGTGTACATCCCAACCCAACTCTGAAGCAGGCAGGATCACTGGCAGGAACACTGATGAAATCCAGTCTCAGGCAGCTGGAAACCGCATGGCCCAAGATGGCTTCTGTGCCCTTCTGACTCCCGGCAGAAACCAGCAGGAATCAGTGTGTGTAAGTCCCGACCCACCTCTGAAGCAGGCAGTCCTTTTGCAATATTTCTAGTGAAATCACACTTTTTGTTTGGAAACGCAACCAGTGGCTTTTCTGCTAATAGATTTTGAGTTGTGGGAAGATGGCAGAAGTTTTCCCCCTTTATTTGTTTGATGAGGAGACCTAATTTTACTTCAAATGCTTTGACATGTGATTGCATTTCACAGGTGAGCTTCCCTTTTCTTGAAGGTGCACAATGAAATTGTTACATCTGTCAGAAAGGCAAGGTGCCATTTCCATTCTGCATCACTGAGCTCTGGTACTTCTTTGGTTTTTGAAAGCAGAAAAGTTGTAATCTGTGGAAGTAACTCATAGAAACATTTCAAAACTCTCCCTTGACTCAGCCAATGGACTTCCATATTATACAGAACATCTTTATGGTCAACATTTAACTCAGACAAAAATTCCTGAAATTGTCTGTGGTTTAGTGCATGAGCTTTAATGAAGTTACTCAAGATGCCACAATTTTCATAACAGAGTTATTTACAACACAGCACTTGGTGGTGGATGATGCAGCGTATAACTATTGGTTGAGAATGGTTATTTTTGTCTATCTCTTGGTTAATGCGAGCAATAACTCCTTTCTTAGACCCAACCATGCTAGGTGCACCATCAGTTGTCACACTGGCAAGTTTAGCCCAGTCCAGCTCCAAACCACTCACAGTTTGGCAAACCTTTTCATAGATATCCTCACCTGTAGTTGTTCCTTTGATGCTTTGCAGTGCAGCAAGCTCTTCTGTGACTTTGAAATAATCATTTGTCCCACTAGCAAAAATTATCATTACTTTCGTTGAGTGCCAAGGAAAAATATGAAAGTTTTTTGGTGGAGTTTTGCAAATGCTGATGCAAATTGTCTCCTATTTCTTCAATGCTCCGTGTAATTGTAGGTCCTAAAAGACTCATTGTACTAAATAAATTGGCCTTCTTTGGACACATCTCTTTGGCAACAGAAAGAAGGCATTCTTTAACAAATTCTCCCTCCACAAATAGTCTGCCAGTGTGTGCTATTAGCTTGGTAACTTGAAAACTTGCTCGCAGTGATGAAATATTTATCTGCTTCTGCTTCACAAAAATTTTTGCTGAGTTGTAATGTAGTTTTCAGTTTTAATATTTTATCCTTTCTCACTTCTCTGACCAAATAATCATATTAACCTTTGGTAAGGTTCACAGTGTTGATGCAAATTGTATTCTTTGAACAGACACTATTTTCTGGCATATCAGACACACAGCTCTTTCCTTGTACTGTATGAATAAGTAATCAAGGGGTCAGAGAGATAGCATGGAAGCAGGGCTTTTTTCTTGCATGCAGAAGGATGGTGGTCTGAATCCCGGCATCCCATATGGTCCCCTGAGCCTGATTTCTGAGCATAGAGACAGGAGTAACCCCTGAGTGCTGCCAGGTGTGACCCAAAACCCAAAACAACAACAAAAGTAATCAAAAGTCCACTGTTCTTTGGGGCCAGAGAGATAGCATGAAGGTAAGGCATTTGCCTTACATGTAGAAGGATGGTGGTTTGAATCCTGGCATCCCCTAAGCAGTGAAAAAGTTAATTACACCTGCAATTTTGTCCATAGATCACAACAGTATAAACTGGGGTTTACACAACATACAACATATATACTGAATATAAATGTACTTATTGTATTTTTAATTTGGTTTTGCTACTCTTCAGCTGTTTGTCACTGACAAGCAGGGGAGAACAGCAGGCAGCCCATCCAGAGATCGGAGATCACTCTTACCACCCATCCAGATTGACATCTTTCCTGCTCTCCTTACCACCTTTCCTCCTTTCCTGCTTTTTCTCCTTTTCTTCTGTTCTACCTTACTTTTTCCTTATTCATCCCATAACTTCTTTCCTCCTCTCTACTCTTCCTTCTGTCCATCTTTCAATGTTTCCTTCTTTTCACCCTTAACAACTATATTTCTTCTTCTTCTTCTTTTTTTTTTTTTTTTTTTTGATTCTTGGGTCACACCTGGCAGTGCTCAGGGTTTCCTTCTGGCTCTATGCTCAGAAATTGCCCCTGGCAGGCACGGAGGACCATATGGGATGCCTTACCTCCAGGCTATCTCTCCGCCCCCCCCCCCTTTTTTCTTCTGTTTTTTGTTTTTGTTTGTTTTTGGGTTTTGGGACACACCTAGTGACGCTCAGGGTTTACTCCTGGCTATGCACTCAGAAATCGTTCCTGGCTTGGGGATCACATGGGACGCCGGGGGATCGAACCGCAGTCCATCCTAGGCTAATGAGGGCAAGGCAGATGCCTTACCCCTTGCGCCACCATTCTGGCCCCACATTTCTTTTTCTTATCCACAATTCCTTCTATTCCTTCTGGTAATTACCATGGGACTCACCTCTTTATAATGCTGCCAACTTCCTCCAAGCTGCCTCAGCACTGTGTCATTGTTTCCCTGCTCTCTCCCACTCTCAGACCTTCACTTCTCACAAGCCACCCTCAGGCAGCCCTCCCAAAAGATTCCTCTGAATCCTGGGTAGTTGGAGTCCAGCTGCAATGTTCAAATCCTCTCACTGCCTGAAGGCTGGACATCGATTCCCAACGGACATCGATTCACATAATTACCCTTCCATTTCCCGATGACTGTCCTTCTGTAAAAGAAAAACATAAAACGAAGGCAGCAGCCAGGCTGTATGTGGTCCAGGCAATAGTTTGAGGACCCCTGATACTTTCCTTAGAGGCAGCCAATCCCAGTTTATCCCGGAACAATATATGGTCTCCTGAGCATGACCAGTAGTGATCCCTGAATGTAGAGTCAGGAGTAAGTTCTGAGCACTGTGACTCACTGCCAAACTGGTGCAGTTGCTGGAGTTACTGTATAAGGGATACAGGAGTAGCATAGATGACTCCCCGATATAAATGAAATTAGAGTTATTTATTTAACACCTTTTGGGAAGTAATTTGGTCTCCCAGTGACTTGTGTCCAGGCCTCTCACTGATCACTTGCTGGGCTCTGCTGCTGCTTTATAACAACCTCTTAAGGCCTGTGACCTCTATGCTTTGTTGCTGTCTTTTCTTTTTCCAGCTATGTAATGTGGTTTTCCTGCTCTCTAGGATTGCAAGTGAAGGGTCCAAGAGAAACAACTTTTCTTCTTCTCCTTCTTCTTTTCCTTCTCCTCCTCCTTTTTTATTTTTATTCTTCTTCCTCTTCCTCATCTTCTTTCTTCTTTTTCTTTTCTTCTTCTTCCTCTTCATTGAGTTTCAGTAATACAATGTTCCAACATCCACCCTTCACCAGTGTTTATTTGCTGTCACCAAATTCCCCAGTTTCCTTCCAACCCCATCTCCATACCAACCTGCCTTTATGGCAGAAACTTTTCTTCTCTCTCTCCTATTTCCCCCATTTCCCTTTAGTTGCCATATTTTTCAATACCGTACTGTTACTGAAAGGTTATGCATTAGCTTTTTCTTCTTTTAGCTCCTACTTCTTGTCTAAAGTGATCATTTCCAACTGTTACTGTCATAGTGATCCCTTCTCTGTTCTAATTGCATCCCTCCCACCCCAGTTTTATTGTGTTTCTCATAATATTTTTATATCCCACAAATTAGAGCAATTATTTTATGTCTATCTCTCTTCCTCTAACTCATTTTGCTCGGCATAATATTCTATACCCATCCATGTATAAGCAAAGTTTATTACTTTATTTTTTCTAACAGCTGTATAATAATCCATTGTTACATTGGTAAATGTATTATGGTTTCTTTATCTACTCAGCTGTTCTTAGGCATTTGAGTTCTTTTCAGATTCTGGATATTGTAAATAGTGATGCAATGAACATTGGAGTGCATTCTGTTTGGGGGCTTTTAGGGTATAGTCCTAAAAGTAGTATTGCCACGTCATATGGAAGCTCAAGTTCTAATTTTTTGAGGAATGTCCACATTGTATATCAGAAAAGCTGAACCAGTTGACATCCTTATATCAGTGAACAAGAGGTTTTCCCTGAATCCACACCAGAACTAATTGTTCTTGCATGTTTTGATGTGTGCCTGTCCCTGTGATATGAGATGGTATCTCACAGTTGTTTGATTTGCATCTTCCTGATGATTAATGATGTGAAGCATTTTTTCATGTGCCTTTTTGCTATTTATATTTCTTCTTGAAGAAATGTCTTTATCTCTTCTTACCATTTTTGGATGTGGTTAGATTTCTTTTTCTTGTTTAGCCATACCAGAAACTTATATATCTTAGATATTAACCCCTTATGAGATGGGTATTAGGGAATCATTTCTCATATTCTGTGGCAGTCTTTGTATTCTAGTCACCATTTTCTTTGAAGTGCAGAAGTTTCTAATTTAATGTAGCCCCATTTGTTTTTCTTTGCTTCTATTTGCTAGGCCAGTGGTAGTTCATCCTTAAAGAAATCTTTAGTTTCAGTGTCAAGTGTTCTTCCCGTTTTCCTCTAT
This sequence comes from Suncus etruscus, assembly GCF_024139225.1. Lineage (NCBI taxonomy): Eukaryota > Metazoa > Chordata > Mammalia > Eulipotyphla > Soricidae > Suncus > Suncus etruscus. The sequence continues at coordinate 39,264,501 of NC_064855.1, read as the reverse complement.
GTACCTTATGATTTCAGTTTTACTATCAAAATTTTAAATCCACTTTAATTTGACTTTTGTTCATGGCATTAAAGAAAGGTCTGGGGCCCGGAGAGATAGCACAGCAGCGTTTGCCTTGCAAACAGCCGATCCAGGACTAAAGGTGGTTGGTTCAAATCCCGGTGTTCCATATGGTCCCCCGTGCCTGCCAGGAGCTATTTCTGAGCAGACAGCCAGGAGTCACCCCTGAGCACCGCCGGGTGTGAACCAAAAACCAAAAAAAAAAAAAAAAAAAGAAAGGTCTGGTTTCACTTTTTTGCATGTACTTGACGAGTTTTCTCACCACTACTTGTTGAAGAGGTTTTCCTTCCTCCACTTTATATTTCTTGCCCCTTTATAAAAGATTAATAGATCATATACCTGAGGGTCTATATCAGTATATTTAATTTTGTTCCATTAATTTTAGGGTCTTTCTATATACCATGTTGTTTTAATGATTGCTGCTTTATAGCACAGTTTATAGAACAGTTTAAAGTTAGGAAAAGTGACACCTCCGATCTTTTTTCCAAGGATTGTTTTAGCTATTTGTTGATATATGAATTTCAGAACTACTTTGATCTATATTTTGAAAATTGTAATGATTATCCTTTGCAGACGTTAAATCCTTGTATTAAATTTGTACAATACTTTGGGAAGTATTGCCATTTTAATGATGTTAAGCCTCCCAATTCACAAGCAGATTATGTGTTTCTATTTCATTGTGTCCTCTTTTATTTCTTGAAACATTGTTTTGTATTTTTCTTAGTATAGGTCTTTCACCTCCTTTAATTATGTTGATTCCAAGGTACTTGATTTTCTGAGACACAATTTGAATGGGGAGTGTGTGTGTGTGTGTGTGTGTGTGTTTTGTTTGTTTTGGTTTTGGTTTTGGAAACACACCTGGCAGCACTCACCTGACTCTGCAATCAGAAATCACTCCTGGCAGGCTCAGGGGACCATATGGGATACTGGGAATCTAATCTGGGTCCATTATAGTTTGGCCATGTGCAAGGCAAATGACCTACTACTGTGCTATCACTCTGACCCCTAGAATTATTTTTTTAAATCTCTTTATTTGTATATAGAAAAGTCATGGATTTTTTAATTCTTCAAAATTTAGATAAAATTATCTGAATAGTCTGCCTCTTTACTATTCAAATCTATTGTTTCTAGAAGCTTTGTGCAGGGTCTTTAGGATTTTCTAGAAATAGTATTGTGTCATTTGCAAACTTCTTCCTTTCCTATGTGGATAGTCTTGATAGTCTTGATTTACTATGGCAAGTATTTTTAGTATTGTATTGAATAGAAGAGGTGATAGTGGGCAAACTTGACTTATGCCAGATCTTAGAGGAAAGGCTTTTTTTTTTTTTTTTAATCTTATTTTTGTGGTTTTGGGTCATAATGGGCAGCGCTCAGTGGTTACTCGTGGCTCTGTGCTCAGAAATCACTCCTGGCAAGCTCGGGAGACCATATGGGATGCCGGGATTCGAACCACTGTCCCCCTGCATGCAAGACAAACGTCTTACATTCGTGCTATCTCTCCAGCCCCAGAAAGGCTTTTATTTTTTTTTTTTTTACATTGTGTATAATGTTTGCAGTGATCTTGTGGTAAATGGCCTTCGCAATATTGAGGAAAGTTCTTTAAATTCCATCTTTTTTTCTTTTTATTTTTTTGAGCTGCACTCAGCAGCACTCAGATTATTCCTAACTCTGCATTTAGGAATTGCTCCTGGCAGGTTCAGGGGACCATATAGGATGCCTGAAACTGAACTTGGGCTCCATCCTGGGTTGTCTGCCTGCAAAGCAAATGCCCTGCCACTGTGCTATCACTCTGGCCTCACATTTTTGTCTTGTTAAGATTTTTTTTTTGTCATGACTGGGTGCTGGAACTTGTCAAATGCTTTCTATTGCTATGATCATAATTTTTATTTTTTCTTTTATTGATATAGTGTATTATGTTGATTGACTTGCATATGTTAAATCCTCTTGCATCTCTAGGATGAACCCTATTTGGTCAGGACATAGGATCTTTTTGATTCATTTTGGATTCTATATGCTAGTATTTTTTTTTTTATTTTGTTTTTGGGTCACACTGGCAGCACTCAGGGGTTACTCTTGACTCTACACTCAGAAATCGCCCCTGGTAGGCTCTGGGGACCATATGGGATGCCAGGATTTGAACCATCATCCTTCTGCATGCAAGGCAAATGCCTTACCTCCATACTATCTTTCAGGCCCCTATATGCTAGTATTTTGTTGAGGATCTTTACATCTGTGATCATCAAAGATTTGATCTGTTCTCTCTCTCTCTCTCTCCCTCCCCTCCCCCCCCTCTCTCTCTTTTGTGGAGACTCTGTCTTCTTTTGATATCAGGGTGATGTTAGCATTGTAGAAATTATTTAGAAGTGTTTCTGTCTTTTTAATTTCCAAGAAGAGCCTGAAAAGGATTGGCAATAGGTCTTGATCAAAGGTTTAGTGAGCACACCTGGGTCTGAGCTTATGTTTTGAGGACAATCTGTTACCATTTCAATTTTGTTATTAATAGGTCTGTTCAATTATTCTACATTATCTTGGTTGAATCTTAGTAGTTCATAGGAGTCCAGGAATTAATCCATTTCTTCTAGGTTCTCATGTTTTGTGCCATAAAGATCTCTGATTATAGTTTGAATTTCTTCAGTATGTCTTGTGACATTTTCTCCCTCCTTTTTTTTAATTTTTGATTAGGTTTATTAGGCATCCCTCTTTCTTTGTGAGTCTTGATAATGGCTAATCAATCTTTTTTGTTTGTTTGTTTGTTTTTGGGGCTTCAACTGGTGACAGTCAGGGATAACTTCTGGCTATGCGCTCAGAAATTGCTCCTGGCTTGAGGGACCATATGGGACACAAGAGGATCAAATGGTGGTTCGTCCTAGGCTAGCACGGACAAGGCAGACACCTTACTGCTTGTGCCACGGCTCTGACCCCCTCTCTTTCAGTTTCTTAAGCTGTGTTATTTATGTAGGCTTCTTCTTCCTTTCAAATGAAGCTATAAATTTTTTTCTTACTATGAGATTTGCTATGTCCCACACATTCTTCAAATTTGTGTTTTCATTCTCACTTGTTTCCAAGAATCTTTCGATTTCTTTGAATTTTTTTGTTTTGTTTTTGTTTTTGGGTCACACCCGGCAGTGCTCAGGGGTTACTCCTGGCTGTCTGCTCAGAAATAGCTCCTGGCAGGCATGGGGGACCATATGGGACACCGGGATTCGAACCAACCACCTTTGGTCCTGGGTTGGCTGCTTGCAAGGCAAACACCCCGCTGTGCTATCTCTCCGGGTCCGATTTCTTTGATTTTATCTCTCACTGGTGTTTCAGTAGTGAGCTGTTTAATTATCATTCATTAATGTATTTTTGTTTCTTTTTCTACTTTATTTTTATTTTCAGTGCCTCGTGGCCTGAGAAGATAGCAAAGCAATGTCTTTTTTTTAATTTAATTTATTTTACTTAAAGAGTAAACATTACATAGTTGACATATTTGATCAAAATACATTTGTTTCCAGTTAAGTCGGGGAAGAAATTTTAAAAAAAGAAGAAAAAAATAAAAAGGGTACAATAATAAGCAAATTTTTGAAAATTATTGTATCTCTAATAAGACCTAATCTAAATGTCAGAAAAGGGTTTAGTAAGCTTTTATTGCTAGTTAACTATTGCGGATACTTTGCCTTTGTGGGACATGTTTCTGGCTGTGAGGGCTTTCAGAAGTATGAGAAGGATGGGGGAAGTGTGCCCAAACTCATTACCCATGAGCCTAAACACCAATATACCTAGAGTTTTCATCAGCAGAGATTTATAGATGAGTAGTAAAATAAGGTGATTGATGAAGCAGTGATTTTGGGTGATGAATGCAGCAGGTGTGGCTTTGGTAGTATAAATCCGTCCTCTCATCTTGAGATTGCCATTTTTTTTTTTTGAGTCTTTTTTTTTTTTTTTTGTCACACCAGGCAGTGCTCAGGGGTTATTCCTGGTTCCAGGCTCAGAAATTGCTCCTGGCAGGCACGGGGGACCATATGGGACGCCGGGATTTGAACCGATGACCTCCTGCATGAAAGGCAAACGCTTTACCTCCATGCTATCTCTCCAGCCCCGAGATTGCCATTTTTTTTAGCTGCATGACTAGTGTACTCATAATGTTTCACAGCTTGGTTTACCTCTCTTTTGAGAACAGAATGAGTCTACGGAACTGGCCAGGTGCAGACATGGCAGTTGCAGTTGTGGGCATGATTTCTGTTGCTCTACAATTTCTATCCTTTTGATTTTATGGAAATATGTCTTGTGGCCCAGCGTATGGTTTATCTTGGTAAATGCTCTATGTGCATTGGTGAAAATTGTATCTTCAAGTTTTGGGGAGTTGAAAAGCTCTATATATCTATCTACTAAGCTCTTCTCTTGATTTATTCCTCAAAGCAAGTATATTCTTGTTGGGTTTTATCCTGGTTGATCTATCAAGAGGTGACAAAGTGATGTTGAAGTCTACAACTATTATTGTTTTTTATTGCTGTCTTTCTTCAAGCTTATTGCAGTTGTTTTAAGTAATTTTCTGTCCCTTCAGTGGGTGGGTACACATATGTTCAGGATATATGATTTTGTCTTAATGTACCACATGCTTTGATTATTAAGAAATGACCCTCTGTATTTCTTTTTGTTTGTTTTGGAACCACATCTGGCGGCGCTCAGGGGTTACTCATTGCTCTGTCCTCTGAAATCGCACCTGGAAGGCTCAGGGTTATGCCGTGATCAAGGTAAATACCCTACCCACTGTGCTATCACTCTGATCCCCTCTCTATTTCTTTTTTTTTTTTTTTTTTTTGGTTTTTGGTTTTTGGGTCACACCTGGCGGTGCTCAGGGGTTACTCCTGGCTGTCTGCTCAGAAATAGCTCCTGGTAGGCACGGGTTACCATATGGGACACCAGGATTTGAACCAACCACCTTTGGTCCTGGATCGGCTGCTTGCAAGGCAAACGCCGCTGTACTATCTCTCCAGACCCCTCTCTATTTCTTATAATCTTGTTAAGCCTGAAGTCTATATCATCTGATATTAGTATGGCCACCCAAGCCTTTGTAAGGGTATTGTTTGCTTATAGGATTGTCTTCCAACCTTTGATTTTGAGTCTGTGTTAGCTTTATGATTGAAATGTATTTTTTTGCAAGCATCAAAATGTTGAATTCAGTTATCTAATTCATTTTGCGACTCTCTGCCTCTTAATTATTACATTTATTGTTATTGACATTGAGAGAGATGATTACCATGAGATTTTGTGCCACCTTTTTCTAGAAGTTTGTTGTATTTGTGGAGTTTACCTTACCTTAAAGTACCCCTTCAGTTCTTTTAAAATTGGTTTTGAGTCTGTAAAGTTCCGGAACTATTGCTTATCCATGAAACTGTATTCTTCCTTTAAACCTGATGAAAGTCTGGCTAAATGAAGTATTCTTGGTGAGGCATTCATTTTATTGAGTTTTTTCACCATATCCTACCTCTGCCTTTAGGTTGAAGCATTACTTGTGATTAATCTGCTGTAAATTTTATAGATGCTCATTTGCATATGTTTTCATTTTTGATCTTGCTGTCTTTCAGCATTCAATCTCTATCTATAGTTTTCATTATTGTGACTAAGCTATGCATTAGGGTGTTTTTATTTGGGGTCCTTTTATCTGGTACTCTTTGGACATCCAGGATATGGGTGCATGTACTCTTTAGCTCTAGGAACTTCTCAGCAAAGATGTCTTTGACTGTTGCTTCTTCATAGGGGTTTTCTTCCTGAGTCTCTGGACCCCAATAATTTATTTATTAAAAAAAATCTTGGGGCCCGGAGAGATAGCACAGCGGCGTTTGCCTTGCAAGCAGCCAATCCAGGACCAAAGGTGGTTGGTTCGAATCCCGGTGTCCCATATGGTCCCCCGTGCCTGCCAGGAGCTATTTTTTTTTCAGGTAGCATAACATGACAACTATTTATTTATAAATCTGACATGTTCAGAATAAGTTACAAAATGACATAGATTCTTTTATCAGTGATGGCATTGCATTTAATTTCCTATGTGATGGTCCATTCATGCTTATAAACCTTATGATTCTGGAAGCGAACATGCAACATATCAAACCTTTATATGCAAGAACAGATGTATATTAACATCTCAGGCCATTTTTACATTTGATATTAGTTCTGAACTGCTTTATTTTCTTTTTTTTTAATATAATTTTTATTTTGATCATAGTGTCTTACATATTGTTGACAATAACATTTTAGGTACATATTTACATAAAATCAGGGGGGATTCCCATCACCAAATTGTCCTCCCTACACCTCCGTTTTTGTCCTACCTCCCATTTCCTCTTCCCTCACCCCCAGGGCGGCTAGAATATGTGGTCCCCTCTGTATCCAACCCACTACCTAGTAGTCTTGCACCTGTTTGGTCTTGATGCCTCCTTTATCTCCCCCTCTAACTGTAGGCAGGACTAGCTAGTTCAAGTTGCATGGTTTTCGTTTTTGTTTCTTTCTTTTTTTTTTTTTTTTCGTCTATTTTTTTGTGGTGCTTATCGATATAGCTGGAGTCCTCACTGGATAATTGACACTTTTTTTTTTTTTTTGGTACTGGTGGAGTGTTTCACCTTCTTTTTCTCCTTCATCTCCCAAATCGATGATGAGAGCCTCTAGAAGGATTCCACCCATTTTTGGAGTATTAGACTCTTACCCCAGTTTATATATCTTCTCTTTTTCCGGCAAAACCATGCAACTTGAACTAGCTAGTCCTGCCAGGAGCTATTTTTGAGCAGACAGCCAGGAGTAACCCCTGAGCACTGCCGGGTGTGGCCCAAAAACCAAAAAAAAAAAAAAAAAAAAAAAAAAAAAAAACTTTAACAGGGGCCAGAGAGATAGCATGGAGGTAAAGCGTTTGCCTTGCATGCAAAGGGTCGGTGGTTCAAATCCCGGCATCCCATATGGTCCCCCAAGCCTGCCAGGGGCGATTTCTGAGCACTGCCGGGTGTGACCCAAAACCCCAAAACCAACCAAACAAACAAAAACAAAAAACTTTAACCTGCAAAACAAAAATATATAAAATAATTTGAGCTGATTTTTTTTTGGTGGGGGGGGCACAATCGGCGGTGCTCAGGGGTTACTCCTGGCTGTCTGCTCAGAAATAGCTCCTGGCAGGCGCAGGGGACCATATGGGACACTGGGATTCGAACCAACCACCTTTGGTCCTGGATCGGCTGCTTGCAAGGCAAATGCCACTGTGCTATCTTCTTCAGGCCCGAGCTGATTTTTTAATCAGAGGTGATGTCTGGATTAATGGCTACAGTGAGCACGTTTTGCAATGCATAGGCTTTTCGAAGCGAGGTTTGAAGCAGGGCACAGCAACTCTCAGCTCCAGAGACATACAGAGACGTAAACACGGGACTTAGTTTGTTATGACAGTGTTTACCGAGGTCAAGCGCGCCCCCCTTTACAGAGCCTCAAGGTCCGCCCCCCGGGGCGCGCCCCACTATTCGAGAAGCACTGATTTACTGGAAGAAATGCAGGGCCATGAAGCTAAGTTGAAAGGCTGTACTCCTCTGGATACACTGACCTAGGGTGAAAATGACTTATGAGTCAAAAAGAACCCTGCTCCTGTTTTGTTTGTCTCAGTTTCTTAGGACTTGTGGCTGGGTGGAGCCCAGCTGGATTGGCTGGAAATTCCCTTTCCTTGTCCTGATACTTTATTTTACCTTGTTTACCTGGACTGGAAATTGCTCTTCTGAGTCAAACAGGACCCCTCGGCCAGTCAATGTGGTCTGCCTCAGTGTTTTCGGACCATTTCACCCAAAAATATTTTAAAAGAAGAAAATTCTAAAATAAAAAATCAGCAGAGAATTTTTCAAATTGATGTTAGGGGGGAAATATTATCTAAAATATCCTCTTTCTCAACATTTTCTACACTTTTCCCATGGGTGTAGACATCTAGGAAACCACTTCTGGTGGACATCTATTTACTTTTTGGGGGGCCACCCCTGGCAATGTTCAAGGTGCTCCTATCTCTGCACTCAGGAATAACTCGTGGGCATTCAGGGGACTGTATGGTGCTCCAGGGATTGAATTTGGGGTGACTACATGCAAGGCATTCTTCCTGCCCTGACTCCGACCCTCACATTTTGGTGGCCATTTATCAGAGCTTCTTCTAAAGATGCTTTTTATCCCCTCAACAGTGATGGATATATTATACTAACCTTTGCTTTGTATAAACAACCATCACTTTAAAAAAAAAAATAGTGGCTTAAACATCTGAGAAAAGCAGAGTTTCTTTGTAATATTTTCTTAGCCACCATCTCAAACTGCTGGGGAATCCAAGAATCTTATCTATCTTCACTATAAACAACTGAAATGAAAAACATACCTGACCCCACCAAGTAGAGCAAGTTAAGGATGGGGACCTCACAAAGTCCTGCAGACGAAGACCCCAGCAAGGAAGATAAAGATTCTCTATAGGGAGCCTGGGCAAGACAGGGAGCATTTTTGAGAAAAACAGTCTACTGTGAAATCTCTCAGTAGTTTAGAAAAATTCCGTAGTGTAACCCGGTCAGATGCGGAATTTGTCTTCAAACAACTTTGTCACTTAGTTATCCCCTGCCCCAAAGCACAAACACTGGGAAAAGAAGCAATCACCTAATGGCCTTGGTCCTGCTGACTTGTTTATTCCAGCTGTCATTGATGGGAAATTGATCAGTCAACCCCACTTTGGTTTGTGTCTGTAACTGAAGAGAGTCCTCACTCAATTCTTTCTTCAGTTCCTCCTTGAATCCTGGGATTCAGCTTTCTCCTTTGTGAACTCAGGATTCTAGTACTGCTGCTCAATGTTCTGGTTAATAATTAACATAAATTGGCTGGGGGCTCTTAACAAGCACTGCAGTGTGCAAGAGTTCTTGGCTAAATAAAACTCTGGGTTTAAGTCACTTTGGTCACTCATTTTGTTTAGCCCCCAGGAATACTGATGGCTTCAGAGATGTTTCTTTGCCTTTGTCCCTCAGGTGCAAAGAAGAAATATATTGTATTAAGCATAGAAAGGTTTTTCCTCTTCCTCCCCCCTCTACTATCAGAAGTTATCCCTAAACAGAGCCAGCAGTAAGCCCTGAGCACCAGCAGATGTGACTAAAAACTAAACTAAAAAAAAAAAAATGGCTATTATGATTTTTATAAACGCATAAAGCCAAAATATCAGCTTAAAAAAAGTCTGTACATATTTCAGAACTTGAATGACTGCCCTCCACAGCTGTAATCCTTGTCTACTGGACACTTGCATTTACTAGGGTGATGGATGAATGTGCCTGGAGAGAAAAGTTTACTGGGTTTTACTTACAAGCAGAGATTTAGATTTAAAACGTGTGTTGAAAAAGCTGGTAATGCTGGGAGAGGAAATAAAATAAGAAAAATAAGAGAAAATGAAAAACAGAGGAAGTTAAAGTTTCTTGTGCTTTACTTACTTTTTCTTTCTTCTTTCTTTTTTAAATTTTTTATTGTTTTTAATTAACAAATGTGATGAAGGCACTCTAGGGAATATAACAGGAATATGTAAAACAGAAAGTAAGTTATAAAAAAAAACTCCACCCAGAGATAACCATTGTTAATTCCATAACAAATTTCCTGTTTTAGTGTTTTGAGATAACCTGGGCTAACTGGTCATGGGAAAGGAAGGCTCCAAGGCTCGAGGGACATTGACTAGTGCTGCCCACCAAGGCCAAATAGGGTGGGACAGGACTGGGCAGTCTTCTAGAGGCCTTTGTTTCCCTCCCCTGTGTGCACACACTAGGCAGCTGTCCTGGACTCAGGACTCATTAGAGGCACAACTAGCATTTTTAAACTAGGATTTTAAATTTTAGCATTTTTAAACTAGCCATGAACAGCACAATCTGGTCTGGATTTTTTAGCACCAAATAATATTCAAATTCAGCCACAAAAAGCATTTATCTTTTTTTTTTTTTTGGATTTTGGGTCACAGCCAGCATTACTCAGGGGTTACTCCTGGCTCTATACCCAGAAATCGCTCCTGGCAGGCTCGGGGGACCATATGGGATGCCAGGATTTGAACCACCAACTTTCTGCATGGAAGGCAAACGCCTTACCTCCATGCTATCTCCAGCCCCCATTTATCTTATTCTTTTTGTTTGTTTGTTTTTGTTTTTTTGGTTTTGGCTTTTGGGTCACACCTGGCGGTGCCCAAGAGTTACTCCTGGTCTGAGCTCAGAAGTCGCCCTGACAGGCTCGGGGGACCATATGGGATGCTGTAATTTTGAACCAGGGTCTGTCCTGTGCTGGCTGCGTGCAAGGCAAACACTTTACCACCGTGCTATCACTCTGTCCCCCCCTCCCCCCCACACGTTCATTTTGTTGCAGCCTGCCTGCCCAGATTTGTGAGAGCAAGCCAAGGATCATTTGTCCGAAAGGAATTAAAACTCATTCCTGGGATAAGAAGGGATGGAAGAATTGGGACTCTCAGAGATATGAAGGACAAGTATTGTCTACTCATCCTTTCCCCAAAGGACTCTGTGCTCTCTCTTCTCTTCCCTCACTGAACCCTAATTTCTCTCTTTGTGTTTATGGAATAGGGATGTGTCTGTTTGTGCCAAGAAAATACTACCAAATTCTGTGCTCACAGGTCACTTCCAGTGGTGTTTAGGGGGAGATGACACTGAAGATGGGACCTGGGCCTCTTGCACAAAACCTGTGTTTTGCCCTTTCAACTTCCTCTACAGTCCACAATTAGCCAGAGTTTCTGATATACAAGACCTACTCTTGTGTATGAAGGTGAGCACTGAAACAGTAACCCCAGAGCTTTCTCTATTGCCTCAGACTCATCTCCTCTGGATTCTTTCACACAGGAGCCCATAGGGTAAAGGAATGGGGAGAAAATAAGGGATGCTTCTTTAGTGGAGAGGGACCCAAGCACAAATCTGGTTCACTTCCTCTCCATCCTACAGTGTCCCAATCTTCTAAAGAAAAAGTATGAGGGAGCATTCAGAACATGGGGTTCAGGGCATTTCTTCCTCAAACTTCATAACAATCTTTAGGATTCCAGGGACAAAGTTTTCCTTGTGAGAGTAGGAACATGCTTTGGGCAACTCAAAGAAAATGTGTGCTTTGGGGGTGGAGCAGGGAGAGAAGAGCAAAACCAAGAAAGTTCCACAGTATTCTAGAAATAATGGCTGTTAGGCTGGAGATAATCAAGGGGCATAGTCTAGCCTTACATGCAGTCAACTAGAGTTTAATTCCAGGAACCCCATATGATCCCTTGAGCCTTGGCATGAGTGATCCCTGAGTACAGAGCCAGGAGTCAGCTTTGAGCACAGAGAGGCAAGCCCTCCCCCAAGTTAATAAAAAAAATAAAAATGATAGATGCTCTATAAATGTCTGACCAGTTATTGGCAGATTAGGGAGAGGATGATAATGGGAGAAGTGGGAGGCACTTTGGGTGTTGGGATTCTAATATTTCTGCTTTTCAGAACTATCATTCCTGTCAGTGATTGAATTTGGCCAAACTCCTGGTCTTTCATTCTGCTCTAGGCCTACTACTGTATTCCTGAAGAGGCTGATAGAGCTAGGTCCCCCATGTTCCAGATATGCCCCAGTGCTACACCTTCCTCTCAGTTTTCTCCCATTCTTTTCACTCAGGCTGTCCTTTAAGCCCTGTCATTCTGCTCCTGTCTGTACTTAGGATATTTGTGGCTACCTGGAGTAATGGGGCAGTACAGGATATCAGGAGGCTTTGCTGAGTCTATGGGTTGAGGCATCCAGAAGTAGGGCCAACCTCTTGCCTCTTGTTTGCTCCCTTATTGAATGAAACAGAAGGAGATAAATGCTATTGAGTTGTCCTATTATTGATCAGCGAGGCTAACTGCCCGTCACTTCTTACAAAGTGTTTATTGCACACTTTATTTTCTTAAGCCAGTGACAACCACTCATGTGCATCCTCCACTTTCCCTGAGGAGAGCAAGCATGAGAGAACCACACCCCACTTCACTCCTACATATATGTATGAGCCTATACACATGTATGAGCCTATACACATGTTATTTTCATTGCTAACCTGGCAGCTTGAGCTTGAATTCCTGCATCTCCATCAGTCACCTTGTGGTGTTGTGTAAATGCACTTATCTCATCTCTGAAACTCACCAGGTCTATGACATACAATTAGTTGAAACACACCAAATTATGCTGTTGATGATTTCCTTAAATCTGACCGAAGTCATGCTAGAACAAATGTGGCCTCCAAGTCCAAAAGGCTAAAGGGAAAAGCAAAGAAAGTTGTCAGCCTGGCAGGAAAGGAGTAGGACATAAAGAGCAGGTTACAGTAGGCAGGCCATGCCGGTCATTGGCTAGCCAATGCCCACCACAATAGGAACAATGGAGTTGTTGATCTGTAGAGTGGCCCTGAGGTAGGAGGGATGGAACAAGTAGCTACTTTTTATAATGACTTTGACCTTAATTCAAGGGCAGCCAGCCAGTGCAGAAGGTGATGCCAGTCTGGCCTCACAGCTTACCAGTTCTCCACATCATCTTTGTTGAGCTGTGTTCAAATCTAAAAATTCAGCCAGAAGCTCAAGGGCCTGGGTGTACTTGAATGCTGTCCAGAGGGGACAGCCTTCTGACACATAGTTGGTAGAAATGGTGGAGTGCAGTGTGAACTCAAGAAAAGCAAACAAGTGACCACCCAACACAGAAAGAACTCAAAAAATGCATATTGTGATGAGTCACTCGAGTTCCTGTCAGGTTCTCTCAAGCCACTAAGGAGGACTGAGAGGCATCAGATTCTGGCTGGTGCATCAAATACTGACTTGTTAGTGTATTGAGTCTATTGCGCAGTGATTGCAAGGTGTGGATCAAAATTAAAATGACACATTCCAGAGAAAGAGAAAGAGGAAAAGGGCTTCACAGCTGTTATGACTGTGTTAATTCCTTGCTTTTCCACTCACAGTAAACTGGTCCTTTAGCACATTATACTTTACCATTTGTCAAAGGACAGTCATAGCCCTTATTGTAAGTGACTGTAAGTTGCTGCGTTTTGAGACCTGGTCTTCACTACCAACCAGCCTGGCTACATGGCTTTTTTGGTTGTGGGTGAATGTGGGGATCTTTTCTAATGTTGGGGAGACTCTGAAAGGATAGAACCTCAGTCTTGGTCACTGATCGATCCTAGGGGGCCGGAGTGTCAGGAGAGCAAAGCACCTTCCAGTACCTTCTTTAAGGCATAGGAACAGTTTGTTCCAAAATTAGGATCTATGACCTTATATGAACCTGGTAGAGGAAGGAAAGTTTCTGAATTCTGGAGGTTGATTTGAATAGCTATGCCTGTCCCACACAGAGAAAAAATGATAACTGTGGCCTGCCAGCACTAGAAGTGACCTCTCTTTGCCTCTTTTGGGCCCTAGGAATTTTCCAAACTTGCTCAGAAAAGATCTTTCAAACTTCAGTTTGTTTTAGCCTAATGCTCTGTGGTTGAATCTTCTAGTTTCTGACTATCTGGTGAGGAGATGTTGAGACAGCCCTGATGGGAATCATCAACTGCCTGGCTGACGAAGATGCATTCATACCTCAAAGGAGCTTCTGACCAATTAACCCTGTGCTCCCTGCCCTGAATTAAGGCTTCATTTAATATAAGCTCAGAAGTCTGCATTTTCTCTGCTAGTGGCAGATGTCAGTGGGTCTGTAGTTCTAAGTCCACAGCCTTCACAGATCACAACTTCATCACAAGGAATGAGTCCTAGTGCTGATATCCAGCTGAGAAAAGATGTGCCCTGATTTATAATATTTTCCTCTTTGCTGGAGAATGGATGCAAAGGTATAGGGAATCCAATGGATGGTAATGGTCATTCATTGACTCTGTTTATTAATTTAAGTTAATTTTAGTAATATCATGAATTAAAATAAAATAAAATTTATGTAGGTTTTTTTAAGTTAAAAAAATTAGGGAGCAGGGCCAGAGAGGTGGCGCTAGAGGTAAGGTGTCTGCCTTGCAAGTGCTAGTGTAGGACGGACCGCGGTTCGATCCCCTGGCAACAATTTCTGAGCACATAGCCAGGAGTAACCCCTGAGCGTTAAACCGGTGTGGCCCAAAAACAAAAAACCAAAAAAAAAAAAAAAAATTGGGGAGGGGGGTAGAGCAATAACACAGTGGTAGAGCATTTGCTTTGCATGCAACCAACCCGGGACAGACCTAGTCTATGCTTGTCATCCCCAAGTCTGCCAAAAGCAATTTCTGAGCACAGAGACAGGAGTAATCTCCTGGGTGCCTCTGGGTATGACCCAAAAAAAACAAAACAAAAATAATTGGGGAGAGTTGGCCTCATCCAGCTGTGTTGAGGGCTTTTTCCTGGCTTTGTGCTCAAGGATCACTCCTGATGGACTTTGGGGATATTATGGGATTCCAGGGATCAAAACTGGGTTAGCATATGTAAGGCAAGAATTATCTCTCCTCCTCAAACATTTTTTTCTTAGTGGAATGTGCATTTGGAAACTTCCCATTGTAGACCTGGTTGAAACACAGGATTTGTATGCAGGAGACTCTGGCACCATGTGGTTCGACTGAATACTATATGGGGGATGGGTGCTGAGCAGTGAACCAGGAATAGTCCCTGAGCACCATGGGATTTATTTACCCCAAATAAACAAAGAAATCCTCAGTGTGTCTGTAGACTTTAGCTTGATCCTCAGCACCACAAACACTTTTCATTTGGGCTCAAGGAATGTCTAAGAGAAAGAGAATAAGGCTTGCCTTGAGCACTCTATATCCCAATTTTGATCCTTAACATCAAGTGGACCCCCAGCATAGTATCACTGTGTCCACACACCGAGCCTCAAGCCAGGCAGCCATTTAAGTATTGCTGGGATTGACCCCAGGATCTTCTGAAAACTACTTTAAGACCAAGGAAAGAAGCAAATAAATAAATATTCCTTAAAAAGAAACAAAACCAGACCTGATGTGGATGTAGAGCTTTGCACTGAAAACAGAGATTCTGGGAACAGAACATGCTAAAGTGGATACTTAAAGGAAGTTATGAACATAAGAATTACTTTCCTTATAAGAAACTGCTTGACCACTATTAAAAATTTGAACTAAAGGTTAGCCTGTAATTAGTCTTATTTTCAGAATAATTACTTTTGTGTTGAAGGTGCCAGCATAATGATATTCTACAACTCACAGGTCTTTAAAACCTATTAAGAGAAAAGTAAATGCAAGCATCTGTATTTTTTCTCCTGCTGTCCAATAATAATGATTACACAAGTGTTTTGGTGAAGCAACTCGAATGGTTCTGCATTTTCAACAAGGCTTCTCTGCTGAAAAATGCCTTTGATCCAAAGTGGTGTACCCTAAGACCCACCCATTTCTGGGAGGGGTCTTACTGGCTGAAAAGACCAGCTGGTCTCAATTTTTGGTCTACTTTTTAGGGTCCACGTGAAAATGTTGGGGCTCAGAGGAACCTACAGACATCAAAGAATGACGTGAGAACTGTGTTTGTCTAGGAGGAGAGCACTGGTTTCCCCCTGCCTCTACTTCCCATATTGATACCTTCTTCCCTCTTCTGTGTGGAAGAGAGAAAAACTGCTAAAAGGTCCGATTGGAATGCACCAGAGAAACAGGAAGGGTGTGAAGATTCTGCCGCTTTAGAGCTGGCCAGAGCGATGGCTACAATCTCTTCCCACCTTCTGTGCCGACCTGCAATTACAAACCAGGTGCCCTTATGGTCAGAGGTACCGGAAGTTATGCTGTGTCTGTGATAAAAGGGAGTGCTAGTGACTTTCTCGTTCAAGGACTGCAGCTGTCTCTGCACTGTAGATTCAGAATACTTGAAGGCTGTATGACTGCTTATAGGCAGCTTTCTGGACCTCAAACGGATTTGTAAGGCCGAGTTCTAGAAAGTGTGGCTGAGACTGCCTGCACTCTTAGAATACAGGGCCACACCATATTCTTAATCTTCTCTTGACTTTTCCTGCTGTCACATGAAACCCCTTGACTCTTTTTTTTTTTTGGGGGGGGGTCATACCCGGCAGTGCTCAGGGGTTACTCCTGGCTCTACATTCAGAAATTGCTCCTGGCAGGCTTGGGAGACCATATGGGATGACAGGATTCGAACCACTGTCCTTCTGCATGCAAGGTGTATGCCCTACCTCCATACTATCTCTCGGGTCCCAGACCCCTTGATTCTTTAAAAGTCAAGAGGGACATAAGAAAAAAAGAGAGAGAGAGAGAGACAATCAGGGACCGGAGAGATAGCATGGAGGTAAGGTGTTTGCCTTTCATGCAGAAGGTCATCGGTTCAAATCCCGGCGTCCCATATGGTCCCCTGTGCCTGCCAGGAGCAATTTCTGAGCATGGAGCCAGGAGTAACCCCTGAGCACTGCAGGGTGT
The DNA here is from genome assembly GCF_024139225.1 of Suncus etruscus. NCBI lineage: Eukaryota > Metazoa > Chordata > Mammalia > Eulipotyphla > Soricidae > Suncus > Suncus etruscus. The sequence continues at coordinate 39,248,072 of NC_064855.1, read as the reverse complement.
GACCCAAAAACCACAAAAAAAAGGGGGGGAAAGAGGGACATAAGGTGTTGAGACTGTCCCTGCACCCCCATCTTCCTTCAGGATGTTTTTATTCTGCTCAGTGCTGGCAGGGAACCCTCAGTTTGGGGCCTCATGGAAACTGTGCCTGTGTCAGGGAACTGAGCCAAGAGAATAACAAGTCCTGGTCAGCCCCAGGAACAGCCTATGGAGAGCCATAGGCTAATGGAGCAGACAGAGGGAGGGCTGCTTCCAAGAAAAGGTGACAAAGCTGCTTACTCAGTGGCAGGTGCTCAGACCCAATGGAATTCCTGATACTCACACTCAGCATGAGCCAATGGGCTACTGCCCTACAACTGCATGAAAATGAGATAGCTTAGCTAATATTACTCCTGTCCTAGGATCCAGCTAGAGGAGAGAAAAATGTGAAACAGATAAAAGAGAAGAGGTCAAAGGTAGCCAAAATAGAGTTGCAGATTCTAGAAGCTCATGAGTGGAACAATCACCTTCCTGATTTCTTGGTTCCATTTCTATTCATGGGAAGTTGAGAAGATGAAAGTCTAAGTGTGGCCAGCTTCACAGGAGAGACCAACTACTAGCCCTGCCCCAAACCAAAACTGTGAGTCCTTCTTATTGCAGATAAAAAGCTGACAAGTTTTGGGGTCGGAGCAGTGGTGCAAGCACTAAGGATTCTGCCTTGCCCAAGCTAGCCTAGGACAGACCGCAGTTTGATCCCCCGGCGTCCCATATGGTTCCCCCAAGCTAGGAGCAATTTCTGAGCACATAGCCAGGAGTAACCCCTGAGCATCACCAGGTGTGACCCAAAAAACAAAAACAAACAATAAAAGCTGACAAGTTTCTCAGAATAAAGCACTTAGGAAGAAATAACCTCTTGCCTTGTGATTGAGAAGATAGAAATGCATAGAACTCATCAACATCCTGTAGTTCTGGATCAAAATCAAGATTTATTCAAACTCTGTGTTTATAATTCCTCCCTTTGTTTTCTGGAGATCCCTTCCCAATGCTGTGGAAGGGGTTGAGGATCCCAGCAATTAAAATTGTTTCAAAAAAAGCAATGATGCTTGTGGAGCAGAAATGAAAAAAAAATAGTTTTGCCTCTTCCTGAGTCCCATATAAAACTCAGCCTAAAAGACCAGAATTTTCCAGTAGAAAATTCCAGAAGTGTTTCTATTTACATATGAAAGTAATCCAGAAAAATCCTGATCAAATTGCATTTTAAAAAGATGCTTTGAACAAAGGTCCACTTACGTTACTACTATAAGAAGGACAATTTTTACTTGGATTGGTTTTAGGGAGTTCATTTTTAGTTTAGGTGCCACACCCTATGGTTCCTGGCTCTTTGCTCAGGGATCACTCTTGACAACAGTTTTTTAAAAGTTCTCTTGTGTTTGTTTAGAGCAAGGAAACAAGTATTCATAGCATGCCATAATTCTTACCAAATTCTGGGCATACATATTTCTAGATCAAAGAGTTCTTTTCCCAAAATATGCCTGGACTCCAGCTAACCCATTATCCATCTTCTCTATGCCTTTTACCAGCTCCTTAAAGAAATGACTGATAGAGCTCTAACAAGGACATGGCTGTTCCTTTCTATCCAGACAGCACCTGCAAAGTAAGATCTTGCTTTGCTCACCTCTTTACCCTCAGGCCCTGATGAAGATGAAAATGGGGCTATATCAGATTAAGGAATTCTGAGCAAGGGGTTGGCAAGACAGTATAAGAGGTAAATTCCTTGCCTTGCAGGTTTCTGCCCTGGTTTGAACAAGCATCTTATATGATCAATTGCGAACTGCCAGCTGTTTCTTCTCAGTTCAGAGCTAGGAATAGCCTAGAATGTGACCCCCAAACAGAAAGAAATAAAATGATGGTAGTGTGCTAATTCTGTGGTAAGTGGAGGGCAAAAGAGGGTAGATACCTCAGAGAAAAAGGAGGATGCAACAGAAAGCAAATAAGGGAATATTTGCATATGGATTTGCAGTTCAAAAAAACTGTTGGAGCAAAGATAAGGCAAATTGATAGTTGGAGGTAAAGAAGTGGAGAGAAATTTCCCCCTCATACTAGGTTCTTTTCAGGTCAAACCATCAAATTAAATCACCCACAATAGCAGGAAAAAAGAAAACAGCAGATATGAGGAGTAATGCTCTCTATTTACATGTTTGTCTGTGATGGAGGTAAGGATCTCTGTTAAAGAAGGTATCTCTGAAAAACTTCATATGGAGTAATCCCTCTTTATGGAGTCATGGGGGTGGGAAAAGTCTCCTGTGAGCCTGAGCGCCTTGGCTGATTTCAGTTTGAAACATTTCATACAGTAGGTAAGACACTGTTTTGGATGCAGACAACCCAGGTCCTCCCCAGGACCCCATAGGATACTTCCAGCACTACCAGAAATGACTGATGAGCACAAAACTAGGACTAAGCCTTGAGCATTTCTGGGTGTGGTTCAAACACCTGACAAAAGGAAGATTCCACAAGGCAAAGCACTGTGTTGGAAAAACCTGTTCTGAGTATCTCTTTGAGGCTCATCTTGTCCTTTAGACTTCCCATAGCTGAGTTTGTTCTGAAGAAACATCACTGAAGAACCCAATTGTGAACTTTATTCTCTAGACCAATATGTTCCAGGCATAGGTAACCCCTATACATGAGTCCCATTATTGGTAATTGCCAAATCCTGCACTTGCTTTTTGCCAGAAAGTGCAGGAGCAGCCAGCTTGATTGCTTTATTTGACTCAGAGAAGACTACTTAATTAAATTTAAAATGCTTTTATTTTAGGGGCCGGAGAGATAGCACAGCAGCATTTGCCTTGCAAGCCGCCAATCCAGGACCTAAGGTGGTTGGTTTGAATCCCGGTGTCCCATATGGTCCCCCGAGACTGCCAGGAGCTATTTCTGAGCAGATAGCCAGGAGTAACCCCTGAGCACTGCTAGGTGTGGCCCAAAAACCAAAAAAACAAAAACAAACAAAAAATGCTTTTATTTTGAATCTATTTCTTATTACTTTATAATTTCATAATTATTAAACATTAATGATCAATCATTTAAAATAAATTAAATACAGGTTTTTATATTTGAAATATTTTTATGCTTATGCATAAATTAATTGTGTGCTTCTATAATATATAATTATCATATATGAGGTATAATTATATTTATTATATTATATTATATTATATTATATTATATTATATTATATTATATTATATTATATTATATTATATTATATTATATTATATTATATTAATTATATATTAAAACAAAATGCCCAAAATATTCAAGTCTATTCCATTGATCTGAAGGTCTGTCTTTATTTCAGTATCATGCTGTTTAAAAACTACTGCTTTATAGTACAACTTAAAGTTGGGGAAGTGATGCCTCTCATCTTTTTTTCCCCAAGGATTGCTTTAGCTTTTTATGAACATTTATTGTTTCATATGAATTTCAAAAGTGTTTGATCCACTTCTTCGAAAATAGCATGGGTGGAAGTGCATTAAATTTGTACAATGCTTTGGGAAGTATTGCCATTTTAATGATGTCAAGCCACCCAGTACATGAGCAGGGTATGTCTCCATTTCCTTGTGTCCCCTATTATTTCTCAAAGCAGTATTTTGTAATTTTCATTGTATAGAGCTTTCACCTCTTTAGTTAAATTGACTCCAAGGTACTTGAGGCACAATTGTGAATGGGACTATTTTCCTAATATCTCTTTCTTCTCTTTCATTATTTGTGAATAGAAAAGCCATGGATTTTGCATATTAATTTTGTAGCCTGACCTCGACTATACAAATCTATTGTTTTTTAGAAGCTTTTTTTGGTATAGTTTTTTAGGATTTTTCCAATATAGCATTATGTCATCTGCAAACAGTAAAAGTTTGAATTCTTCCTTTCCTATCTGGATGCCTTGGATATCTCTTTCTTGCATATTTACTATGGCAAGTACTTCCAATACTATATTGAATAGAAGTGATGAGAGGGGGCAACCTTGTCTTGTGTCAGACCTTAGAGGAAAGGATTTTAGCTTTTCCCCATTGAGTATGTTTGCAATAGGCTTGTGGCAAATGGCTTTGACTGTCTTGAGGAAAGATCCTTCAGTTCCATCTTGTTGGGAGTGTTTATCATAAATGGGTGTTGGACCTTGTCAATGCTTTCTTGGCATCTATTGATATGATCGTATGATTTTGTTTGTTTGTTTGTTTGATTGTTTTTGGGCCACACCTAGCAGTGCTCAGAGGTTACTCCTGGCTCTCTGCTCAGAAATAGCTCCTGGGAGGCTCGGGGGACCATATGGGACTCCGGGGTTCGAACCAGCCACCTTAGGTCCTGGATCAGCTGCTTGCAAGGCAAATGCTGCTGTGCTATATCTCTGGCCCCCGATTTTGGTTTTTTTAATTGATGTGGTATATTATATTCGTTGACTTGCATATGTTAAACCATCCTTGCATCCCTGTTGTTGGATTCTATTTGCTAGTGTTTTGTTGAGGGGCTTTGTTGGAGTAACCAGTTTTAACTCTATTCAGAATAATTCTTCTTTTCTTGTGCTTGTCACTAATAGACTGAAAGTACCTCTGGATTGTGCCCTTACTCTACCTGTTCTCCACTCATGGTGGTGGTCCGTCTCTCTCCAATGAAGAAGCTGCTTTCAGTTTTGGGCCCACAACAAGTCTATCTGCCTGCTGGTATTTTTTCTCTGAGTGGAAAACTTATGGTTGAAATTTCCTGAACCTGTTTTACTCTCTAACTTTGTGTGGATTATTTCCGGTGTCAGTGTTTGCCTCCAGATCTGCTTCCACTATAGGTATTTATATCTGTGTTTGTCAAGGGTATTGGCTTGCAATTCTCTCTCTCCTTTTTTTTAATGGTGTCTCTGTGTGCTTTTGGTATCAGGGTGATGTTAGCTTCTTAGAAACTATTTGGGAGTGTTTCTGTTTCTTCAGTTTCCTGGAAGAGCTTAAAAATGATTGGCAGTAGGTCTGAAAGGTTTAAAAAAATTCATTACTGAATTAATCTGAGCCTGGGCTTTTGTTTTTTATTTTATTTATTTATTTATTTATTTATTTTTTGGTTTTTGGGCCACACCCTGTGACGCTCAGGGGTTACTCCTGGCTATGCGCTCAGAAGTTGCTCCTGGCTTCTTGGGGGACCATATGGGACGCCGGGGGATCGAACCGCGGTCCGTCCTAGGCTAGCGCAGGCAAGGCAGGAACCTTACCTCCAGCGCCACCGCCCGGCCCCGGCTTTTGTTTTTATAATTGTGTGTTTCTATAATATATATGTACTTATCATATATGAGATATAATTATTATATGATACTATATGTTAAAATAAATTTTTTTATTGTAAATGCCAAAATTTTAAATCTAAAAGTGCGTCCAGGACTAGAGAGTTAGTTTGTGGCTTAAGGCATTTGCCTTGTACACAGCTAACCCTGGTTCAGTATTCCTTCCACTGCATAGCACAGTCAGGAGTAGTCATCAAGCACTGCCAGGTGTAACCTCCAAAAGCCCAAAACTAACTTATATTTTTAAGAAAAAAATGTATATTCTATAGAATAATTTAGAGTTAGGGGCCAGAGAGATAGCATGGAGGTAGGGCATTTGCCTTGAATACAAAATGCATACGAAGGCACTTCTTAACTTCTCATATATGCAGAAGGACAGTGGTTCGAATCCCAGGATCCCATATGGTCCCCCAAGCCTGCCAGGAACGATTTCTAAGTGTAGAGCCAGGTGTAACCCCTGAATGCTCCTGGGTGTGACCCAAAAACAAAAAAAATTTTTTTTCAAAATAAATCAGAGTTAAAATAGCCCCCTAAATTAGGGGTAAAAAAAGTTTTTTTTTGGTGCTAGAGATCAAGCTCAGATCTGCTCACAAGGCAAGAGCTTTGCTGCTGAGTCACATCTGATGCCCAAGAATTCAGTTATTGCTTATTGCTGGATAATTCCATATTTTTCTTTTACACCTCAACAGCAGTTTTGTTTGTTTTGCTTTGTTTTAATTTTTGTTTGGGGGCCACAGCTAGCAAATGCTCAGGGGTTACCTCCTGGCTTTTTGCTCAGGGGTCACTCCTAGTAGGTTTCATTTGGGATCCTAAAAATCAAACTCAGATCTTTTTTTTTTTTTTTTTCAAACTCAAATATTACTTTCTGTACTATCTCTCTGGCCTCATTAGCAGTTTTAGATAGGGTTCACTTCTCCAACCAGGTGACTTTTACTGTAATTTTCTTCTGGATAAAGAGAATGTTATGAAATGCTTTTATGAGAGTCAACACCTAACTAGAATCCTGTCCAGTCATTCATTTGCCTGACTTTAGGTTAGCATATCTGTTTCAGAAAAGTTTGAAACTCTTGGAACTCTATGCTAGCCAGAGAACTCGAATAGTCATAGTGGGTAGGGCTTTTGCCCTGCATAGAGCTGACCCAAGTTACATCCCTGGCATCCCATATGGTTCCCTGTGCCCCATGAGAGTTGAATAATAGCAACTGAGTACAGAGCCAGGAGTAATCCCTGAGCTTCACTGGATGTGCCTCAATGCATGAACATCTTGTTTAATTTGAAAGAAAGTAGAAGTAGGAGCACTTCTTAGTTGAGTCTTTTGAGCTCATGAAAACAATGGGTTCATCTTCCCAAGACAAATAAGACCCACTTGGTACCCTTTCACGTCAGCCTAAGAGGTTGTTTGCTGGGAGATCTTGAAGTTGGGCTGGTTTGATGTGTGAGATTTTTTTTCTAAGGAAATTATTATTAATAGGAGATAATTTATTATAAGTCCTTTATTTTTGTTTTTGGGCCACACCCAGTGACGCTCAGGGGTTACCTGGCTATGTGCACAGGAATCGCTCCTGGCTTGGGGGACTCCGGGGAACTGAGGTTCGTCCTAGATCAGCAGCGTGAAAGGCAAATGCCCTACCACTGTGCTATTGCTCTGGGCCCAATTTGTCTTAAATTCTAAATGATCTTTCACTACTAGGTCACACATTTAAAAAAATACAGTTTTATTTAAGAGAAAAGGAATAAAGAAAGGGTGGGGGCTGGGGGCCAAGTGGTCTCGTTTGCATTGGCTGGGAAATAAATAAGGACAGAACTAAATATCCAAGCCAAAGTCAATGATAATAGAATCAAGGGACCTAAACTTTAACAATCTAAACTTAAGGGGGCCTGTTATACTAGCAGGCCAGGGAGCAAAGGGGGTGGTATAGGATGCAATATGGGTTCATTGATGGAGGGACATTGACACAGGTGGTGGGAAGGGCCCTGATTCACTGTATAGCTGAAATTCATCACTGGAAGCTGTAGATCACAATTTTTTTAATAAATTAAAATTTAAAAAAGTAAGAGAAAGTTAAAAGAAACTGTATTTTAAATAAATAAATAAATAAATAAAGCTATATTTCTATATTCCCATAAAACTTCTGAAACAAAATGAGTGTCCTACAATTTAAATGATGAAAAAAATTAAATAATATCTTTATTTAAGGACCTTCATTACAGACATGATTGTAGTTGGGTTTCAGTCATATACAGAATACTCCCCTTCACCAGTGCAACATTCCCATCAACAATGCCCCCAATCTTCCCCCCATCTGTATTCAAAACAGGCATTCTACTTCTCTCATTCATTGACATTGTCATTATAGTTGTCAGTGTTGTTATTTATCTAACTGTACTCACCACTCTTTGTGTTGAGCTTTATATATGAGCCAGTCCTTCTAGCCTGCATCTCTATTGTTTCTGGGCATTATTACAATAATGTCTTTTATTTTTCTTAAAACCCATAGATGAGTGGGGCTGGAGAGATAGCGGTAGGGCATTTGCATTGCACGCAGCTGATCCAGGACAGATGGTGGTCGGAATCCCAGCATCCCATATGGTGCCTGAGCCTTCCAGGAGCAATTTCTGAGCACAGAGTCAGGAGTAACCCGAGTGTCACCAGGTATGACCCAAAACCAAAAAAAAAAAAAAAGCAAACACAAACAAACCCATAGATGAGTGATACTATTTTGTATCTATCTCTTTCCCTCCTACTTATTCCACTCAGCACAATAGATTCCATGTACATCCACATGTACATATAGGAAAATTTCATGGCTTCATCTCTCCTGATGGCTGCATAATATTCCATTATATGTATATGTACCAAAGTTTCTTTTTTTTTTTTGAAAAAACAGTAAAATAAATCTTTATTTTATAGTTATTCCCAAAGTTGACAAGAGAAATGGATCAAATATTCCAAAAATATGGAACGCTTCATGAATTTGCGTGTCATCTTTGTGCAGAGGCCGTGCTAATCTTCTCTGTATTGTTCCAATTTTAGTATATGTGCTGCCGAAGCCAGCACCTACCAAAGTTTCTTTAGCCATTCATCTGTTGAAGGGCATCTTGGTTGTTTCCAGAGTCTGGCTATTGTAAATAGCGCTGCAATGAATACAAGTGTGAGAAAGGGCTCTTTAAATTGTATTTTTTGTGTTTTGAATCTCATATTGTTTTCCATAAAGGCTGGATTAGATGCCATTCCCACCAGCACTGAATGAGAGTTCTTTTCTCTCCACATACCCACCAGCACCGTTCTGATTCTTTTCTTATTATTATTCTTGTTCTTATTTTTTGATGGGTTCCAGTCCCTGTGGTATGATGGTACCTCATTATTGTTTTGATTTGCATCTCCCTGATGATTAGTGCTGTGGAGTATTTTTTCATGTGCCTTTTAGCCATTCCTATTTCTTCTTTGAAGAATTGTCTGTTCATTTCTTCTCCCCATTTTTTGATAGGGTTAGTTGTTTTTTCTTGTGAAGTTCTGTCAGCACCTTGTATATTTTGGATATTAACCCCTTATCTGATGAGTACTGGGTGAATAGTCTCTCTCATTCTGTGGGTGGTTTTGTGTCCTAGGCACTATTTCCTTTGAGGTGCAGAAGCTTCTCAGCTTTATATATTCCCATTGGTTTATCTCTGCTTCCACTTATTTGGAAAGTGCTGTTTCTGCCTTGAAAATGTCTTTAATCTCAATGCCATGGAATGTTTTACCTACATGTTTCTTCTATGTACTTTATGGTTTGGGTCTGATATCAAGGTTCTTTAATCTATTTGGATTTGACCTTTGTGCTAGAAAAAATTAATAACAAAAATTACTCAGCAAAAAAACCCAAGTTTTTTATTTTTTGTTTGTCTTCTTTTTGTTTTTGTTTTTGGGCCACACCTGGTAGTGCTCAGGGGTTACTCCTGGCTCTACACTCAGAAATTGCTCCAGGTAGGCTCAGGGGACCATATGGGATGCCGGGATTCAAACCACTGTCCTTCTGCATGCAAGGCAAGTGCCCTACCTTCATGCTATCTCTCCGGCCCCCAGTTTTTCTTTTTCTTTTTCTTTTATTTTTTCGTTTTTGGGCCACACCCTGCGTTGCTCAGGGGTTACTCCTGGCTGTCTGCTCAGAAATAGCTCCTGGCAGGCACAGGGGACCATATGGGACACCGGGATTCGAACCAACCACCTTTGGTCCTGGATCGGCTGCTTGCAAGGCAAATGCCGCTGTGCTATCTCTCCGGGCCCCAATTTTTCTTATTTTTAAATAAACATCTATAGACAGAAAAACCTAGGAAGCTTGGAAGCTTAGTATATAATTTGTTTTCTAAACCTCCTAAGCCAAAGTGACAGACAGGCTCAACTTTGGTGGACATAATTTCCTAGCAAAGATATTGGCCTAATTTGGGAAGAGATCCTCACAGTGGTCCTCAAACTATGGCTCGCGGGCCACATATTGTATTTGTATCTGTTTTGTTTCTTCGTTGCAAAATAAGATATACGCAGTGTGCATAAGAATTTGTTCATAAGTTTTGTTTTTACTATAGTCAGACCCTCCAATGGTCTGAGGGACAGTGAACTGGCCCCCTGTTTAAAAAGTTTGAGGACCCCTGCTAGCACAAGGCTGATCTACATAAGGCCCACAAGAAATATTTGTGTAAGGAGTATTTGTGAAAGGATTTGGTTGAAAGCAAATCTGTGTGATTGTTGGGATGAGATGAAATACCCAGTCTTGCTTCCCTGAAACATGTGCAGTCAGATGTGCAGACAGTCATGTGGAGAGTGAGTTTGGCAAACTCCTGAACACTCCTGGTCTTCTGCTTCCTCATCTGTAAAATAAATTCTAAGTCTCCTCCAACTTTAGCAAGGTTAGTGCACAATTTTTTTCTGTTGTCTCAGTGGCTGAAAAGGACTTAGCTCCGCTAAGGACACAGGGTGCTACTCTCTGGATTAGCTTTTGATCAGCCAGAAGATCTGACCTGAACTTTTCTCTTCAGTAATATTGAGAAGATAGAACTTGTCTTTGGAGTTTTTATGAAAAATTAACTGTAAAAGAGAAAGTATCTTTTAATATGAAGAAGTTTAGAATGTAGCATGCATTATAATTTTTAAGACTACAATGAGATTTAGGAATAATATCTGTTTAAATTCAGTTTAAGAATTATCAAATACACAGAAAAAAATTATCAAGAAGACATGGCCCTTGGAAATAGTTCAAAGGAGGAGAGTACATGTGTGGCCTACACAAGGTCCAGGTTTAATCTAGGTCACCAAAATACCTACTGAGCACCACCAGGTATTTTCTTGGTGACTCCCAGCATGGTCACAATGCTCAGAAAAGACAACAACAAAATAAATTATAGCAAGATGTGATTATAAATATTAAGAAGTGTTTGTGCACTAGACTTTTACTTGAGAATTTGTGTCTTACCCTTGGGCAGGCAATAAGACTAAGAAAGTCAAGAGAGACAGGAAATTGAACTGCCTCTACTCAGCCTGCTTAGGAGCCACATGTCAACTGCTTCCTTACTATGTGTTCTTTGCTTTTCTCTTTGTTTTTTTGAGCCTAAGCAGAGATGCACAGAGGAGTTTACTAATATATTATTGAATAATGTTTCACAAATTACTTTTCAGTAGTGTTGTATCAGTTCTGCACTTCATCCAGTGAAATCTGGGGTTTAGTATGTCAGTACAGATACCAGCTGAGCACTGAACTGTCAGGGCCAGCATCTCAGAATGGTGCTGCCCTGTCCTTTGGTACCACTGGCATTCTCTCTCTCTCTCTTTTTTTTTTTAATTGGCTGGAAAGCTTGCCTTGCAGTGGTTGACCCAGGTTCAATCTCCAGCATCATGTGAGACTAGACAGGAGTGATTTCTAGGCACAAAACCAAGATTAAGCCCTGAGCACAGCTGAATATGGCTCCAAAACAAAACAAGCAAACAAAAATTTCCAAATAAGATCATCGGGGGCCGGAGAGATTGCATGGAGGTAGGGTGTTGGCCTTTTATGCAGAAGGACAGTGGTTTGAATCCCGACATCCCATATGGTCCCCCAAGCTGTGAGGAGAAATTTCTGAGCGTAGAGCCAGGAGTAATCCCTGAGCGCTGCTGTTTTGGAGTGTGACCCCAAAACCAAATAAGATCATCTTCACTGGGGGCTGGTGAGGCGGCGCTAGAGGTGGGACCGGTGAGGTGGCGCTAGAGGTAAGGTGTCTGCCTTGCAAGCGCTAGCCAAGGAAGGACCGCGGTTTGCTCCCCTGGCATCCCATATGATCCCCCAAGCCAGGGGCACTTTCTGAGCCTTAGCCAGGAGTAACTCCTGAGCATCAAACGGGTGTGGCCAAAAAGCCAAAAAGCCAAAAAAAAAAAAAAAAAAAGATCATCTTCACTGGTTTCAGATTCAGTTCATTTGTAGGAAGAACCACCTGTTAGCTCACAACAGCACATGAAAACAAAGCCTGGGGCCGGAGAGATAGCATGGAGGTAAGGCGTTTGACTTTCTTTTCTTTTTCTTTTCTTTTTTTGTTTTTTTTTTGGGTCACACCCGGTGGTGCTCAGGGGTTACTCCTGGCTGTCTGTTCAGAAATAGCTCCTGGCAGGCAAGGGGGACCATATGGGACACCAGCATTCGAACCAACCACCTTTGGTCCTGGATCGACTGCCTGCAAGGCAAACACCAGTGTGCTATCTCTCCGGGCCCAGGCGTTTGCCTTTCATACAGGAGGTCATCAAAGGTTCGAATCCCATATGGTCCCCCGTGCCTGCCAGGAGCAATTTCTGAGCCTGGAGCAGGAGTAACCCCTGAGCATTGCCGGGTGTGACCCAAAAACCACCACAACAACAACAACAACAAAAAGAAAAGCCTCCAGGAAAGCATTGAGATGTGGGCTGAACCAAACCTGGGGAAGTGGGTGATGTTTAAGAGAAAGAAATGTAGCTTGTCTTCTGTCATCCAAGGATCTTTGGTGAGTCATGGTCTACTAAGTTTGCACTTAGCTAGAATTTACAACAAAGATGAGTTAAGATTTCAGGATAATGATCACTGACCACCAGAATGTCAAAAAAGAAGACTCCCGCTGTCTAGTTAGAAGAAAGTAGAGCATATTCTCCATACAGTCAAGTGGTCCCACACTGCTTGCTATTGGCTTTGAACAACCATCCTTAAATGACACAATTGCTCTAGTTCCAAAATCTGCAACATGTAGGGCCTCTCCAGTTTCAATCACTATCTTGGGCTTCTGAGGAACAATCGGTTTTATGCATTACTTCCATTTCTGTGTGCAAGTCAGTTGAAGGACATGGTCTTTCCCGACTATGTTTCGTACACACACACACACACACACACACACACACACACACACACACACACACACACACAGAATCTCCATTTATATTTAAATCACTGTGAGCCTTGAGTTCCACATTGAACTTAGTATTGAAAGGCCAAGAGCCTGATGTAGAGATGCTCATATTATCAACCAACCATTTGTTCTCTCTGCTTCTGAGAATATTTTCAAAATATAAAAGGTTCATTGATGTCAGAAATGAAACTAGTGATTCAGCTAGGAGATTTTCAACTTTAAAGCCCTTTGTATACTGGAAATCTGGTGAGACCTGGACTAAGAAATCCTGGAACCCGGAAAAAATAAAGTCAAGTACAGAATTAGAATTCTCAGAAGAGCTGCCGTGCTGCTCTTGGTCAAGGTCAAATGTTTGTTTTTAAAAATGTGGATAAAGGGCCAGAGAGAGCACAGTGGTAGGGTGTTTGCCTTGCATGCAGCCAATCCAGGACAATCAGTGATTTGAATCCCGGCATCCTATATGGTCCCCTGAGCCTGCCAGGAATGATTTCTTAGCATAGAGCCAGGAGTAACCCCTGAGTGCTGCCATGTGTGACCCAAAAACAAACAAAAAAAAATGTGGATTGAAAAAGGGAAGACTGGGGCCGGAGAGCTAGCATGGAGCTAAATCGTTTGCCTTGCATGCAGAAGGTTGGTGGTTCTAGTCCCGGCATCCCATATGGTCCCCTGAGTCTGCCAGGAGCGACTTCTGAGCATAGAGCCAGGAGTAACCCCTGAGCGCAGCCACGTGTGACCCAAAAATCAGAAAAAAAAAAAAAGATAAAAAGAAAAAGGGAAGACTAAGAAAGTGAATGATGAGTAAGAAGAAAAATATTTTCCACAGAAGTAGGCAGAAAGGTAGGATGGAAAGGAAACTGGTGGTGGGAACTGTGCATTGGTGAAAGGACCGGGTATTGAACATTGTATGATTGAAGCTTAATCATAAAAACTATAAATATCTTGGGGCCGGGAGGTGGCGCAAGAGGTAAGGTGCCTGCCTTGCCTGCGCTAGCCTTGGACGGACCGCGGTTCGATCCCCCGGTGTCCCATATGGTCCCCCAAACCAGGAGTGACTTCTGAGCGCATAGCCAGGAGTAACCCCTGAGCGTTACCGGGTGTGGCCCAAAAACCAAAAAAAAAAAAAAAAAAAAAAAAAAAAACTGTAAATATCTCACGTTCAATTCAATAAAAATTTTATTTTAGAAAATGTGGTTTATGTGCTCTTCTGATTCTGTGTAGGTCCTTCTAAAACAATGGTCTGTGGCTCACTAAAAATATAGGACTAAAATTAAGTTATTTATTATTTACGAATCTTTGTAACACAAGAAGAAAGCAAGATAATGTATTGAGTTTGGTAGACTCAAGTTATTGGGTCAATTTTTTTGCTTGTTTTGTGGTCACACCCGGTGAAGCTCAGTGCTTATTCCTAACTCTCAGTTAAGGGATTGCTCCTGGTGGTGCTCAGGTGACCTTATGTGGTGATAGGAATTGAAGCCAGATTGACTGTGCAAGCCAAGCACCTGTCTGTTATACTATCTCTCTAGTCATTATGTTAATTTGTAAACTTTTTTACTAATAAATATCAGCATTTCCTTCTCAGATGCATATATACTACATTTTCAACAATCTGAGCACCAAGATTTACCTGTTTTATATTGTATCAAAGAGAGGTTGGGGAGAATAAGTATTGTAAGACTTGTTTATTAAGTGTTCTGATGATTTCTAGTGAAGAGAATCTTTTATTTATTCACTCATTATTGAAGGAGTTTTGTCTTACTCCTGACCCAGGAAACATTCTTGGTGGGGCTTGGCGGATCATAATGGGTGCCAGGAATCAAACCTGGGTTGCTCATATGCAAAGCAAGCTCTCTGTCCACTGTACTATTTCCCTGACCCCTAAAGGGCATCTTTTAATTCTGGCCATGGTATGACTCTTAGATCACTTTCTGCTTCCCTGTATACCCTACCCTAGTCACACTCAATTTATACACAGAGTATGAGATTTCAGAAGAGCTTCTATGCTTGATAAACTCCTATTTATTCTTCAGAGCCTGATTGGACCCTCACTTGACAGACAGGGATAGCCACCATTATACCAACGAGGACAGCACATTGACTTTCACTTGAACTAATCCCTCTCATGTGTTCCAAGAATATTTTGCATGTTTCTTCATTATCAATATGGCATAATTAAGTAGGACATCACCTGGTGACTCTCAGGGGTTACTCTTGGTTCTGTGCTCAGAAATCGTTCCTGGCTTGGGGGACCGTGTGGGATCGAACCTAGGTCCATCCTGGATCAGCGACGCGCAAGGCAAATGCCCTCCGCTATGCTATCGCTCCAGCCCCTGGACAATCTCTTAAGGTAGACATCCTTCCTTTAGGGGATGAGCATGGTCCTGTTCTGCCTTGCAGCTTAATGTCTAATGAATAACGTCTGTTGCTCCAAGTAAGAAATAGAAAAATAGGGCCCGGAGAGATAGCACAGCGGTGTTTGCCTTGCAAGCAGCCGATCCAGGACCAAAGGTGGTTGGTTCGAATCCCGGTGTCCCATATGGTCCCCTGTGCCTGCCAGGAGCTATTTCTGAGCAGACAGCCAGGAGTAACCTCTGAGCAATGCCGGGTGTGGCCCAAAAACCAAAAAAAAAAAAAAAAGAAAAGAAAAAGAAATAGAAAAATAGAGCAACCAATAAATTGCCTTTTACACTGCTGACTATGAAGTTTCAACTGCCTAAGGAAAAGAAATGCAGGTATATTATTAAGTGAACATTGTATTTTTCTTCTAATTGATGTTTCACTTCAAGGGCAATAATGTGCTGTTTCAGAACGAACTAACCACTGCTTTGGGCAAGTCTGGCCTTTTTCTTTTCTTCAAAACTGCTATTTAACTTAGGCTGGCAAATAGGCTGTTAGAGCTTCATGTAGGTTCTTATGCATCTGGTTCTATCCTTTCACGGGAAACTTGGAAAAACAACACCTGAACACAAATTTTCAAGAAGCAGTTAAATACAGCTTAGAAATTAGACTCTGGATGCTCCAACACATATGGCTATAAACAGGATATCAGAAAGTCTTTTCCCCACTTTTCTATTTTATTACCAAATGCAATCCAACAAGTTTTTTTCAGTTATGATTTCAGTCCCAAAACCAGAGCAATTTTTGAAGAGCTAATCTTTTTTTTTTTTGGTAGACATATATGTAATAGTAGCTGCATGAGGAAGCTGCAGTTTTCTCTGTAAACAAAATCATTTTTGAATTGTCCCTTCTGTTTTATGATTCTCTGTTGATATTCTGAAAACGTCAGAAAAGATTAGAGAATTTACAAAACCAAAAGAACACAAACTCCTCCACTATACACACACTGATTTGCTTGTGTTATCTCTTAATACTAACACAAAAAATGCTTTTCCTTAAATTTAAAATTTAAAGCCTTATATGAGAATAAAACTGTCAAAATATGAACTTCGGAGGCTGGAGTGATAGCACAGCTGTCGGGCATTTGCCTTGCATGCAGCCAGCCTGAGATAGACCTTGGTTTGATCCCCCGGCATCCCATATGGTCCCCTGAGCCAGGAGCGATTTCTGAGCACATAGCCAGGAGTAATCCCTGAGCATCACAGGGTGTGGCCCCCCCAAAAAATCAAATATGGTCCCCTGAGCCAGGAGCGATTTCTGAGCACATAGCCAGGAGTAATCCCTGAGCATCACAGGGTGTGGCCCCCCAAAAAAAGCAAATATGGTCCCCTGAGCCAGGAGCGATTTCTGAGCACATAGCCAGGAGTAATCCCTGAGCATCACAGGGTGTGGCCCCCCAAAAAAGCAAAAACAAGCAAACAAAAAATGTTAGTAGTAGATTTTTCAGTTTTGTTAAGGGAGTAGGAATTGAATTTTGGTTCATTGCCATGTAAGTAGTAATTTTATCAGTCTCCCTCACTCCAGTTTGTTGCTTAAAACACTAGCATGATGTTTTCTTAACAGATAAGTATTTTTTCACAGATTGTGGTGGAAAGTAGATCAGTTAAATCTTCTCAGTATTTCCTTCTCAACTTTGAAATATTCTTAGACTGTCTTTGCAGTGTATACCAAATAGTATTTTCATTAAATATTGTCTTCAGTTTGTAACTTAGAAAAACTATATTGTTAATATTATCCTTATAAAATCTACATGTTGAGCCTCCACCCACACCTACCATATTCTGAGCAAAAATAACAGCCCACTTCCTCTACTAAGCTCCAGAAGAAAATGATGGCAGCTGGACCAGTGGTATACCTGGTGGACCATGTATTCTGGTCCTGGCTGATACCTCTAAGGGCTTCTCAGAATGGGTGAGAACAGATTTCCCTTTCTGCCTACAGCCATAGAAGCCCACCCCTACACCTGGTACTCTGCAACTTAAGCTTATCAAATTGCCAAGCCACCAAATTTATTTTAGATCAATAGATCCTGGACTGCATGGCAGCTTGTGACCATGCAACACCTCAACATTCTATAGTAGTGTCAGCCCAATAGTATCATAGGGAATCTGATGGAAGAGTTACAAAGAAATCCACCAAGCTTAGTGCATCTAAGCATTAGCACAGAAGGCTCAGCTAGCACCAATAATGTCTAGTAAATCCTTGGATACTGACTTTAGTAACACATGGAGAGTTATAACAATTGATCCTTGTTGAAGTAAGTTTTGATAATTCCATTTGACTTTGTGTTTTAGCAAATAATATGAAGTAATTTTGTTTGCACCTGCAAGAGGGCAGGCTAGCGTAGAGGGTGAGAAATTGAGGACACTGGTGAAGGGAAGGTCACACTGGTGGTGGGATTGGTGTTTAGTTGTTTTTAGACACTTTCTGGTAGTGTAGAATTTTCTAAAGATAGTATCATGTCATCTGCAAAAAGTGAGAACTTGACTTCCTCCTTTTCTATCTGGATGTCTTTGATATATTTTTCTTGCCTAATTGCTATGGCAAATACTTCCAGTTCTATGTTGAATTAATTTCTGTCTTTCTTTCTTTCTTTCTTTCCTTCCTTCCTTCCTTCCTTCCTTCCTTCCTTCCTTCCTTCCTTCCTTCCTTCCTTCCTTCCTTCCTTCCTTCCTTCCTTCTGCTATCTCTCTGGCCCACTATGTTGAATTTCTATGCAATCTTTTCTTGTGCCAGATATCAGAGGAGAGATTTTTCAGTTTTTCCCCATTGAGTATAATATGTGCCATGGGCTTATGGTAAATGGCCTTGACTATATTGAGAAAAGTTTCTACTCATCTTGTTGAGTTTTTTTTAATCATAAATGGGTGTTGAACCTTGTCAATGCTTTCTCTGTATCTACTGATATGATCATGTGATTTTTATCTTTCCTTTTATTGATATGGTGTATTATATTCATTGACTTGTGTTAAACTAGCCTTGCATCTCTGGAATGAATCCTACTTGGTTATGGTGTATGACCTTGATGAGCTGTTGGATTCTATTTACAAGCATTTTGTTGAGGTTCTTTGCATCTGTGTTCATAGAGATTATTGGCCTGTAGTTCTTTTTTTATGGTATCTCTGTGTGCTTTTGGTATTAGGGTGATGTAAATTCATAAAGCAATTTGGGAGTGCTTATGCTTCTCTAATTTCCTGATAAAGCTTGAAAAGAATTGGCAGTAGGTCCTCTTTAAAGATTTGAAAGAATTCAGTAGTAAATCCATTTAGGCCTGGACTTTCGTTTTTAAGATTTTTTTTTTTTTACTATCATTTCAATTTCTTCAATAGTGATAGTCTGTTCAGATAGTCCAAATCATTTTGGTTTAAATTTAGGAAGTTATAGGAATAAAGGAAAGTATCCATTTTGAAGAGCTAACCTTTGAAGGTCATTTATTGGCCTTCAAAATCAAAATAATTTTAAATTTACTATAATGTAAAAGAATAGTACAGTGATCCTATAAACTCTTCTTGATGTTCTCGAATGCTAAGATCTAATATAAACCCAATATGAGATCTAAGCCAGGATATGGAGACTGGTACCAAGTTCTTTACTCATCTATAAGCTTGATTTAGAATTTATAGGACCCTTCCGATACCGTCAGTCCAAAAACCTCAATCCAGAATCCCACATTATCTGGAGCTGTCAAACTAGACTGTTTTCTTCAAGTTGTCACTGTTTTTCAACCTTGTCTTTTATGGCCTTGATGCACTTAGTGAGTTCTAAGTAGTGATTTCCTCAATTGGAGCTTATTTGAGGATATTTGTGCTCAGTCTTGTTTTGTTTTGTTTTTTAGATTTCCATGTCAAACTGAGGCTATGCATGTTGAGTGAAAGTACTATAGAAGGGATGCTGCCCCTTCTTAGTGCACAAACATTTCTTTGCAAAACTTTGCATGAATATTTGGTACTTTTTCCTTTAAAAATGCCATGTGTGGGCCCGGAGAGATAGCACAGCGGCATTTGCCTTGCAAGCAGCCGATCCAGGACCAAAGGTGGTTGGTTCGAATCCCGGTGTCCCATATGGTCCCCTGTGCCTGCCAGGAGCTATATCTGAGCAGACAGCCAGGAGTAACCCCTGAGCAACGCCAGGTGTGGCCCCCAAAAAAGAAAAATGCCATGTGTGTAGGGTGGGGCTAAAGGTGCCTGGGTTGGAGCATATGCTTTGCATGCAGGAAACCTGAATTTTATTGCCAGTACCTTGAGCTCTGCTAGGAAGGATTTATGAACCCCAGTCAGATGAGTCCACTAGATGCAGTTCAAAAACAACAATAACAACAAAAGAATAATTTTGTTGGCATTTTATTTTCTCGGCATTTCATACAGATCACACAATGGTTAAATGTTTGGAATAGTGTCCTGTGGACAAGATTCCTTTAAAGCCCTTTCATGTTTCTTCCTTTGGGAAATGTGAGGGGAACCCTGCACAGTTGCTGTTATCCACCAGGCCTTCTCCACATGCCCAGGCAGCTCTATCCAGTCCTGTCCTCTTATGGAATAGACCTTCTCCTGGACTGGACACATGCAAAATCTGGCCCTGAGATTAGGATTTATTGGAGAGCAAAGTCTTTGCAAAGTTTGTCTAGGAAGCAATGCAGAGACAGGCCATAGAGATAAAAATAAGTAAACCTTCATCTTAGGTTCCCCACTGACCATTGCACTGTTTTCTGCTTTCCAAACCTGACAATACCTCCAGATCAAGGGCTGGCAGCCTGCAACCCTCTAGGATGTCCTTAGTATTTAGGGCTTTGTAGAAAATCCTAGAGATCAGGGAAAGCCTACAGTCCTTTCTGTCTTTCCATTCCTTTGATCTTTGTTCTCCAGCTTTCTCCAATATTTAAATACAAAACAAGCCAAACTACTTTCAGTGGTAGATGAAACCAGCAGGGTAGGGAGGAGAGGTCATCTAACAATGACTGTGGGATTGATCAAACCATCCAGGCCCCCTCTGCCCTCACCATTCATTTATTCAAAGTGTGGATAATTGGTGGTTGATCCTATTGTTTAAAGATGAATGATCCAGGCAGGGAATATTGTTTTCCACTGAGCTGGTCTTTCTTTCCAGGTGCTTCTAGAAAGGGTCGCATTCCCAGAGTGGAATGGCTGGAAATTATTTTTAGAAACTAACAGCAGCCTGGCCCACATCTAAAGGAGGTACAGCCACTGAAGAGTGGAATTGGCCTCCATGTTGGAGAAAAGGCTGATGTGGATGTTGGGGGAATGGGGCATCTTAATGCTTTGTTCTCTAGCCAGATATTCTTTGGTGAACTATTGACTGTCCACATCTCTGCAACTGGAACATGGTAGCAGCTTTTCCTGAATATGGATGATGTCACAGCAAGGAGATATACCTGGTCTGAAGCTGGCCTCTGGGGAATAGACTGAAAAAGGTGATTTTTCACTGAATTTCTGTGCTTTATTAGTAATCGGGGTTATCTCAGATGCACCTAATACTAACTTTTTTTGACAATAGAAAAGTTTGTGAGGTCCCTTCCTTGAATCAGTGCTGACATCACTTTGGGGACCAAGAGCTGTTTGCATACCTGAGCAGTAGTGCTCAAATAATGAGCTGAATCTCTTTTTGTATTGCTCACACACATCTGGCTACACTGTGGATAGAAACTGAACCTAGCACCCAGGATCACAGACAGTAGGGTAACTAGGATGGTGTAAGGGCATAGGGGACCTCCAAGATTTGAACTTGTAACCACATATTCACCAGAAAGCATTCTAAGCCTCTAGACACAAGATGATTCTCACAATGCTTATTATGTGGAGTTGAAATTCACTTCCAGAGGAGGTTGGTCACTGCTGTAAGTGCCAAAGATTTGAACCAGCTTTCTCAGATTCCACCATCTCTGTGAACACAAGTGAATACACATCACAGAGTGAGGAGACCAAGTGGTGGCCTTTCTCCATCACATTGCCCCACATTCAAACACCCAGAATTCCTAAAAAGTTTACATCCATTAGTCAATAGACTAAAGAGAAGACAGAAGCAAACTCTCTTGGCACTGTCCCAGCATGCAGCTGGGCCCTGCACAAATGGAGTCTGGTGTAAAAAGAGCAGTATCCAGATGAGGCTCTCCCTTTGTTCTGAAGGCTATGCTGTACCAGAGGGGCCCAGCTAGTTCTGCAGGTTTTCTGTAGGTACCTGAGCAATTTCTCAGTCAGATCCTTGTATGACCCTAGCTTCAAAGCCCCCTGCTCACGATTCCTGAGCCTTGTAAAGCCACCACTAAGATCCCATACACCCAGGCATTCAGGAAAGCATGGTTGTGGTAGCAGGGAAGATAGTTTGCAGACAGTGGGTTTGGAGAGTACTTGAAGCCATCTCCCTGATTTTATCTTCTGATTGGCATCCCCTCAACCACCTGAATTCCTTCATTCCTGCCCAAATCTGGGTAACATTTTAGATCTGTGAACCCAGGAAGGATGGAGAAATGCATAACTTCTGAAAAGGAATGTGATGGCCCAAAGGAAAAGCAAAGTCTTGGAAACATAGTTTGGAGGTCCTAGAGTTGCTAGTCTAAAGAGGGCAAGTCAGAGAGAACATTCTCCAGAAAGCTGCCTGTCAAGCCTCTGCCATGTACTACCACTGGCTTGTGTACACACTGTCCAGAGTGTGGACAGGGAGGCTTCTTGATGAGAATCAATCTTTCTGCCTTGAAGGATTTGATTTGTAGCAATAGCAACTGCTGACCAACAAGTTGCACAACAGGGATAGTCTAAATTTTTCTCTCTCTGAGATATTCACTGGCATGCATTTTAGGATGGATGGTGACATGGTAAAAAGAGCTAGGAAATTTTAGTCACACACTAGCTTTGTGATTCTGAAGGTGTGTGTGTGTGTGTGTGTGTGTGTGTGTGTGTGTGTGTGTGTGTGTGTGGTGTATAGTTGTGTTTTTGTGGCCATGGGGATTGAACTCATAGGGACTGAACATAAACAACATGAACTCTATACCTCTAGGCTACTTCCACCCCTTGAACAAGTCTTGAAACACTTTTCCCTACATTGGAGAAGCATCATAATGGAAGAAGCTAACTTGTCTGTCACACTCTCTTCCCGAGCCACTGAGGGATACCAGTTAATTGAAATGCACAGAGGATATAAAGGAGTGAAGTGCTAATGCAGGTAGCAAAAATTATGTCATATCTCCTAAGAGTCTGTTGCAAAGGTGGCTCCTGAATATGAATGTCTCCATAGACATATTTAGCTGAAAACAGCCAAAGCTCTGCAGTCCTCCATGTATAAATTTCAGAGTCTAAGTATAAATAGTTCAAGTGAAAAGGTATTTTGAGGTTACACTTTAGGACTAACTTCTGACTCTGAGCTAAGGGATTATTCCTGGAGTGCTCTAGGGACAACATGGAGTGGTCAAACTCATCAAAACTGATCAAACTCAGTTTAAAAGTGTATTATCTCTGAAGTTTAACTTCAGAGAGGAGGGTCTGCTGAAAGCCCAAAGCCAGTGCAAGTGAAGGGAAGCCACATTTGGTAGAATGTGTTTTCATTGATTTACTTGTATTCTATTCATCCCAACAAGGATGAGGTATGAGGGAAGCCTCCAGGACTTGGTCAGGGGAATGTAGGTCCTCATCTTGCATGTGCTATAGCTACTAAGTCCTATCCATCATACCTTGTAACAATCTTTCAAGATTAGTACCTTTAAGTATTCCCCAGATTCCAATAGTTCAACTTCTCATTTTTTAAATTCCCAGTATTATGAAATCATGTACTTTTTTTTTGTGGTTTTTGGGTCACACCTGGCAGTGCTCAGGGGTTATTCTTGGCTCCAGGCTCAGAAATTGCTCCTGGCAGGCACGGGGGACCATATGGGATGCCGGGATTCGAACCAATGACCTCCTGCATGAAAGGCAAACACCTTACCTCCATGCTATCTCTCTGGCCGCGAAATCATGTACTTTTCAGTGAACTGGGCCAAGAACCTAGAAACTGGACAAAGGGAAATGCCCACCCCCTCAAATAAGATAAGCCATAGATCTTAAATGAAGATTAAAATAAAAATTAAAGAATGCAAGTTAAAAATTGCTTCTGATACTGGCACACATCACAAAGAACAAGAACAATTAGTGATTGCAGGGATGTGAGAAAGGAACTCTCATTCACTGCTGGTGGGAATGCCTTTATGGAAAACAATATGGAGATTCCTCAAAAATTTATAATTTGGGGCCGGGCGGTGGCGCTGAAGGTAAGGTGCCTGCCTTGCCTGTGCTAGCCTTGGACGGACTGCGGTTCGATCTCCCGGCATCCCATATGGTCCCCCAAGCCAGGAGCAACTTCTGAGCACATAGCCAGGAGTAACCCCTGAGCGTTACCGGGTGTGGCCCAAAAACCCCCCCCCAAAAAATTTATAATTTGAGCTCCCATATGATCCAGCTATACCACTCCTAGGGATATACTCTAGGAACACAAAAATACAATACAAAAATCCCTTCTGCATACCTATATTCATTACAGTGTTATTTACAAAAGCCAGAATCTCAAAACAACCCAGACGCCCAACAACAGATGAGTAACTAAAGAAACTGGTACATATACACAATGGAATACTATGCAGCCATCAGGAAAAATGAAGTCATGAAATGTTCCTATACAAGAATGGACATGGAAACTATTATGCTGAGTGAAATAAGTCAGAGGGAGAGAAATAGACATAGAATAGTCTCACTCATCTGTGGGAATTAAGAAAAATAAAAGACATTATTTAATAACACCCAGAGATAATAGAGATGAGGGCTGAAAGGACTGGCCCACAATATGAAGCTTACCACAAAGAGTGGTGAGTTCATTTAGAGAAATAACTACACTAGCAACTATCATGACAATGGTAGTGAGTGAGAGAAGTAGTGTGCCTGTCTGAAATACAGGCAGAGATTGGAGGAGGAGGAAGTTAGGGCTATTGGTGGTGGGAATGTTGCACTGGTGAAGGGGGTTGTTCTTTTTTATAACTGAAACCCAACTACAAACATGTTTGTAATCATGATGCTTATATAAAGATCTTGCTTTTTAAAAAAAGAAATCGCTTCTGAGAGATCATTTGAATGATAGCATTCCAATTTTACAGAACGAGTGAAGAATTTTCTAGTTGGTTCTTTCCTGGTAATTAGGCAATTTTCATACATGTTTGTGCTGAGCCTGAATATCCCATTGTATCAAAAGTTCTTGACACTGTTCTGGATGTGTGTGATCTGTGCTGTCCTTTACCTCATCCCGCACAGCTGAGTATCCCATTCAGCATTCCCCTGTGGACCATCTGTGGCCTTCTCTCCTATACAGTGCTGCGCTTTTGTTGAGCATTTATTTCTTTTATTTGATTGGTTTTCTGTTTGTTTGTTTGTTTTTCCTCTTTGTCCATAGAAACCCACATTCTCCTTGCAATCAGTCACCTCCCTCAGTAAAACTCTAACTCCTCAAGAAAAAATATACCCCATTTTCATAGAAGGGCTGAAGTGCTCAACACTTACCCTAATTAGGAACTTTTGTTCAAGTTTCTCTTTTCAAGAGACATGATTCAGACATAAATGAATTCACATGAAAATTGAAGGAAAGAAACATGCTTGAAATTCTTGATCCACATCAACAGACTCTTTCCCAGCAGCCTCTGGGTTAGTATAATTTTCCAGTCTCTCACATTGAGCATACAGCAAGGAGAAGATGCTAACTGATTAGTCAGATACATTTCCACGTATAATCAGAATTTTTTCAAAAAGGAGAAAAGACATGAAAAGAGAGAGAACAGAAGAAAGAATAAAAAGGCTAGCAAGCAACTAAAGAAAAGACTTTGTCTTGCTGGCACAAAAATAATATTTCGAAATGTAGGCAAATGTTAAGCTCTAGGGCAAAATTACTCCCCTAATCTTTTTAGTATTGTTGCTTCTGTTTTTGTTTTAGGGCAACACCTGACAGTACTCCAAGGCCAAGGCTACTACTCTCTGTGTGGTGTTTAAGAGCTGCTCCCAGTGATGCTTTTGGGGCCTTGTGTGATGCACAATGGAAGCTGCACTCCTACCCTTTGAATTTTTTCCTGCCCCCTCACCTTTTTTTTATAGTAAACCACAGGATAGTTAAGCATTTTCAAAGGTATACTGCACTGGATTAAGAATATAGTGTTAGGGGTTGGAGAGATAGCATGGAGGTAAGGCCTTTGCCTTGCATGCCTAAGAACGGTGGTTCGAATTCCGGCATCTCATATGGTTCCCCGAGCCTGCCAGGAGCGATTTCTGAGTGTGGAGCCAGGAGTAGCCCTTGAGCGCTGCCGGATGTGACTCAAAACCAAAAAAAAAAGGGCCGGGCGGTGGCGCTGGAGGTAAGGTGCCTGCCTTACCTGCGCTAGCCTTGGACGGACCGTGGTTCGATCCCCCGGTGTCCCATATGGTCCCCCAAGCCAGGAGCGACTTCTGAGTGCATAGCCAGGAGTAACCTCTGAGCGTCACCGGGTGTGGCCCAAAAACCAAAAAAAAAAAAAAAAAAAAAAGAAGAAGAAGAAAATAGTGTTGGGTTAACATCATCTCCAAGTTCCCAAGAAATCTTACTTTGCAAAGCCAAAACAGTTCCCATGAAACACTGACTCCTCATTCCCTATCCCCCATCTCCCAGTTACCACAATTCTACTGTCCCTAGGTTTGATTTCTTTTTATTGTTTTTGTTTTTGGGTCACACCCAACAGCACTCAGGGGTTACTCCTGGCTCTGTACTCAGAAAAACTCCAGGCAGGCTTGGGGGACCATATGAGATGCTGGAATTTGAACTCCCCTCCCTTCCTTTCTTCCTTCTCCCTCCCTTCTTCCCTCCCCTCCCCCTCCTTCCCCTCCCTCCTCCTTCATCCTTCCCCATCCCTCCCTCCCCCTCCATCCCTTCTTCCCTCCCTTTCTTCCCTTCCTCCCCCTCTCTCTCCCTCTCTTCCTCCCTTCCTCCCCTCCCTCCTTCCTTTCCTTTCTTTCTCCCTTACTCCCTCCCTCCTCCTCCCTTCCTTCTTTCGTTCCTACCTTCTCTCCTTTCT
The DNA here is from genome assembly GCF_024139225.1 of Suncus etruscus. Taxonomy (NCBI): domain Eukaryota; kingdom Metazoa; phylum Chordata; class Mammalia; order Eulipotyphla; family Soricidae; genus Suncus; species Suncus etruscus. The sequence continues at coordinate 39,221,946 of NC_064855.1, read as the reverse complement.
TTTCCTCCTTCCTTCCCTCACTCCCGCTCTTCTACCTTTCCATATACATCTGTGCTCAGAGATCACTTCAGACAGTGATCAGGGGAACTTGATGTGATGCCATGAATTTGAACCAGGATTGGTAGCATGCAAAGCAAGTGCCTTTTTCTTTGAGACATTTCTCCAGCCCCTAACATGCCTTTTAAAGTCTTAAGTCCTTTCACTGGAATTATTATTATTTGTCCGAGTACTATATAAATTAAACAGATCTTAAGTGTTTATCTAGCTCTGTTTCTCCCATGCACAATGTTCTAGAGCCTACGTAGTTTTGATTTGTTGGTTCAGAATGGCAGCAGGTTTGCATCGTGTTATAGCAGAAACACCATTAGGAATAAATGAAAATAAGAGCTCTGTACTACATGACAACAATATTGGCTACCTTGGAAGTTTCATCCATCCCAGTTTTTTCCAAGAGGAGTATGTAACAGGAGGACCCAATCCAAACACCAACCCACAAAACATGATCACGAAGTTCAACAAGAACAGAGAGAGTTTGATTTGGAGAATTTTGAAAATCTGTAAACAAGTGGCCCACAACTGTAGAACTGCACATCAGACTTCATTGAGCAAACAAATTGGATAAGCAAAATTAGCTTTCAATTCTAGCCTGAGTGTTATGTCAAGGGAGAGTTGGAGAACAGAGGCGGCCAGAACTAGAGTCTCCAGGATGAAAGAAAGTAAAGTCAAAGGAATCAAAGGAATTGCCATGAGTTAAGGGAGAGTTCTTAATATTCATGGTTTCCATGTGTGTTCCTTTATATATTAAAAAAGGCTCCTCTCAATCTGCCCAGAGAGAAGAGCTGTGATTCAGAAATATGACTAATCTGACTGGAATGCAAGCTCCCTTTACAAAGGAGCATCATAAGGAAATGGATCTACTGGACCACTCAAGTAAAGCTCTTTAGAGAAATACCCTAATAGAAACAGGTCTAGAATTGGAAGAGGGCTCAGTAAGCCCAGAAACCACTTTCTACAATTATCTGTAAGTGGTTTAATTCAAGAATTCTGGGAGTTAACAGACCACCTAGAAGTACTCGGGACCTCCACTACTGCATCCAATGATGCAGTAAGGGAGTAAGGGATCCTATAGCACTGGGATCATTCAGGATTAGTAGCATGCAAGACAGGCACCTTACATTTTGTACTTTCTCTCCTGCTCCTAAGACTCAGTTTGCACTTATGAAGGCCTCCTAATGTGATATTCATCTAGTCCTTGGGGTGGGTAAGTGGTTAAGTCTTATTATAAGAACTGAGCTTTTAGACATTCTGGTTTGGAAAATCTTTTTTGAAAAAAAAGTTTCAATGACTGAGAGAGTCAGAGGACTGGATGACATGCTTGATGAAATCCAGTGTACCCTAATCCCTGAGCACCCTGAGGTAGGAGTAGCCTCTAAGCACTGCCAGATATGGTTAAAAAAAAAGATTAAAAAACTTCCTTTTGGATTTTCATTTATATAACAAAGAACCTGTAGTGATTCAGAATTGCATGTAGCTGACCTAAGGTTCATCCGTAGCATCACATATGGTCCCGTAGAGCACCTTAGAGTGGGTCCCAAAAACTGAAAGGAAAAAAAGAAACCTGTAATGGCATTGTTATTATATAGATAAAGTTCCCAGCAGCATTCATATTCAATTAGTAATTGAAAACTTATCCATTTACTAGGTGGGCAGGCTTAAGATGGCTGCTAGTGAAACTAATTCTCTTTTTACACTAGAGCAGAAGTTGAGGGGAAAGGAGGAGGATGAAGAAAGGGAGCAGAGGGAAGGGGAGTCAGATCTGCTTTTCTAGTTGTACTGTTGAAGTTCCCACATTGCCATCACCTTGATGTTGTCCCTCTATGAGATTCATTCCAAGAGTGAGCCTACCCAGAATCAAATGAGATCATTATAGACTGGATGGAGCCTATCAGGATGGACTATCTGCAGAAAGCATCTACATGGCTTGTAAATATTCTCTTATGTGTTCCTGCATAAAGAGACTAATTTATACTGATAAAATATTCCTTTTTTAAAATGTTTGAGGAATCAGAGAGATATTATAGAAGTTAAGGCATTTGTCTTGCATAGGGCTGACCCCAGTTTCATCCCTGGTACTACATATGGTCCTTTCAGCATCACCAGCAAGCCTCGAAAACTGCTGGTTAAGGCCCAAATTCCCCAACCCCAAATATTTAATTTAATTTTATTTTTTATTTATGGCCCACTCCCAGTGATGCTGGGGCATCTGTGTATTGCCAAGTATTAGATCCATTGGACAAATAAAACATGTACTCCACCCTTTGTACTATCCACGTATGCCCATGCCTTTGAAAGGTATATCTTACTATGGATTGTAGTCAGAAATATGGGTCACATTCTGACATTTCTCTGCTACTGGGTCTTTGTTGTCAATCTATGAGAATTTGGGTTCAAATTCGGCTACTTTGGACCTCTAAATAGCTTATCCTGATTGATTGTAAGATTTAGTAACATTCAGCATTGCTTTCTAAGGAATCGGGATGCCTTTAGAAAGGTCCCATACCTTTAGAAAGGCCCCAAACTCCTATTTAAATATCAGTTGTGAAAAAATAAATAAATATCAGTTGTGGTGAAATGGAAAGAGTACTAAATTTAAAGTTAAAAACTTGAACTTGGGGCCCGGAGAGATAGCACAGCGGTGTTTGCCTTGCAAGCAGCCGATCCAGGACCAAAGGTGGTTGGTTCGAATGCCGGTGTCCCCATATAGTCCCTCGTGCCTGCCAGGAGCTATTTCTGAGCAGACAGCCAGGAGGAACCCCTGAGCACCGCTGGGTGTGGCCCAAAAACAAAAACAAACAAACAAACAAACAAACAAAAACTTTAACTTGAGTATCTTCAGCCATTTAGCAGTTGTGTAGTCATATCTGTTTGCTTAAAAATCTCTCTTATTGGGGGCCAGAGAGGTATGGAGGTAAGGCATTTGCCTTGCATGCAGAAGGACGGCAGTTCGAATCCCGACATCCCATATGGTCCCCTGAGCCTGCCAGGAGCGATTTCTGAGTGTAGAGCCATGAGTAACCCCCGAAAAACAAAAAACAAAAAAAACCTTTTTCTTATTCACCGAAGACCCATCTGATAAGGGTTAATGTCTAATATATAAAAGGCATTAGTATAGCTTAACAACAAAAAAAATCTAACCTCATAAAAATGAGAAGAGATGAACAGAAATGTTCTCAAAAAAGAAATACAGATGGCCCAAAGGCACATATAAAATGCTCCTCTTCATTAATCATCAGGGAGAAGAAAATCAAAATAACAATGAGATCACCTCATCAGAGATATTGACACACATCAAGAAGAACAAGAACAGGGGCCAGAGTAATAGTATAGCAGGGAGGGCATTTGCCTTCCACATGGCAGACCCAGGTTGAATTCCCGGCATCCCATATAGTCCCCCAATTCTCCAGGAGTCATTGCTGAGTGCAGAGCCAGGAGAAACCACTGGATGTGGCTACTGAGCATCATTGAGTAACCGCTGAGTACCACTGGGTATGGCCCAAAAGCAAAAATAAAAAAATAGTAACCAGTGTTGGTGTAGATGTAGGGAGAAAGGGACTCTCATTCACTGCTGGTGAGAATGTCAACTGGTCCAGCCTTTATGGAAACAATATGGAAATTCCTCAAAAAATTGAGGAATATAAATAAAATATAAACAAGAAATTGAGCTTTCATATGTTCCAACAATATCATTCCTAAGAATATATCCTAGGAACCCAAAAATATAATGCAGAAAAGTCCTCTTATATCTTCATTACAACACTATTCACAGTAGTCAGAATCTGAAAACAACCCAAGGGCCCAAGAACAGATAAGTGGGTGAAGAAAATATGGTACATCTAGATGAAATCATGAAGTTTATTTATACATGGATGAATATAGAGAATATTATGCTGAACAAGATGAGTTAGAGGGAGAGGGATAGATATAGAATGGTCAAACTCATTTGTGGGATATATTTTTCTTATTTATTAATTAATTAATATCTTAAGCATTATGATTACAAACATGTTTGTAGTTGGGTTTCAGTTATATAAAGAAGCATTCCCTTTCACCAGTGCAACATTCCCACCATCAATGCCTATTCCCACCATCAATGCCTATTCCCACCACCATTTCCCTCCTCCCTCACCCCTGTCTGTATTCCAGACAGGTATTTTCTTTTTCTCATTCACTACCATTGTCATGATAGTTGTCAGTGTAGTTATTTTTCTAACTGAACTTCGTGGTAAGCTTCATACCATGGTCTGGATCTTCCAGTCCACCATGGACTGGATCTTCCAGTCCTCATCTTTAATGTTTCTGTGTATTATTACAATAATGTCTTTCATTTTTCTTAAATTTCATAGATGATTGAGACTATTCTATGCTTATCTCTCTCCAACTTATTTCACTCAGTATAATAGTTTCCATTTCTGATACTCCTCTCCCACAACTTCTTGTTTTGCTCACCTTTAGAGGCAAACCTGCCCACATCTGGGAGGGGTCTTTGGCTTCCTGTTTTGCTCACCAGGAGAGGCAGGAGGGAATTCAGGAGAGATTCAGAGGTGGATGGAGAGAGGATTCAGTAAGAGAGGTAGGTGGTAGAGACAGGTTTGAATACAGGGCTACTTATGGATCAGGATAAAAAGGTTAAAAGCTTAGGAGCCACATATGGTGGCTAGGGCCTTAATAAGGTTGATTTCCTGAAACCTGACTGTGTGTGGATCATTTCCTCGCTTCCACCCTGAGACTGCCAGCTGGAGGGGTTGCAGGCACATGGCCTGGGCCAGCAGAGAAAGGCTCACCCTCCAGCATCTCAACATCATCCAGCCCCATCCAGGACTCAATAATAAATATTTTTTCAACAATTTCCATCCATATATAGGAAAACTTCGTGACTTCATTTTTCCTGATGGCTGCATAGTATTCCATTGTGTATATATACACTATAGTTTCTTTAGCCACTCATCTGTTGTTGGGCATCTGTGATGTTTCCAGATTCTGGCTCTTATAAATAAAGCTAAATGAATATAGGTATGTAGAAGGTATTTTTGTATTGTGTTTTTTTGTTCCTAGGGTATATCCCTAGTAGTGGTATGGCTGGATCAAATGAGAGCTCAATTTTCAGTTCTTTGACTGGGGTTAGCTGCACTCAAGGCAGTCGCTGTATCTGTTACACTATACTCACTCTATCAATTTTCAGTTTTTTGAGGAATCTCCATATTGTTTTCCATAAAGGCTGGACTAGACGGCATTCCCACCAGTACTAAATGAGAGTTCCTTTCTCCTCAAATCCCCGCCATCATTAAGTGTTCTTGTTCTTTGTGATGTGTGCCGGTCTTTGTGGCATGAGATGGTACCTCATTGTTGTTTTGATTTGCATCTCCCTGATGAGTGACTTGAAGCATTTTTTTTCATGTGCCTTTTGGCCATTTGTATTTCTTCTTTGGGAAAATGTTCATTTCTTCTCCCCATTTTTTGATGGTTACATTTTTTCTCTTGTTAAGTTCTGTTAGTACCTTGTAAATCTTAGATATTAGCCCCATATTTGATGAGTATTGGGTGAATAGTTTCTCCCATTCTGTGGGTGGCCTTTGTATCCTAGACACTACAGTATTTCCTTTGAGGTGCAGAAGCTTCTCAGATTAATATAGTCCCATCTGTTTATCTCTGTTTCCACTTGTTTGGACAGTGCTGTTTCCTCCTTGAAGATGCCTTTAGAATCAATGTTTTACCTTCGTGTTCTTTTATATACCTTATGGTTTTGGTATCAAGTTCTTTAATCCATTGGATTTGACCTTTGTGCATAGCGGTAGATGGAGGTCCACTGTCCAAGTTCACTTTTTTGCATGTGGCTGACCAGTTGTCCCAGCACCACTTTTCTTCTTTTCTTGATCCATTTTGTATTGCCCCTTTATCAAAGATTAATTGATTATATGTCTGGGAAACATTCTCTGAATACTCAAGTCTATTTCAGTGATCTGAAGGTCTGTCTTTATTCCATGCTGTTGTGATGACTATTGCTTTGTAGTACAATTTAAAGCTAGGGAAAGTGATGCCTCCCCTCTTTTTTTCCACTTAGGCCCTAAGGAGACCTAAGGGGTCTCAAACTTGCTGCCCACAGGCCGTTTGCGGCCCTCCTTACAACATTTTGTGGCCCTGCCCTAGAGGAATCTTTTTTGTTTTGTTTTATTTTAGTTGTTTGGGTCCCCCCCCCCAAATGTACAAGGCTTACTACTGACTTTGAACTCAAGGATCACCCCGACTTTGCCTCCTGTGGCCCACAGGTAAATTGAGTTTGAGACCCCTGCATTAGGGTTTCTGTAGCTGTTCATGGGTGTTTATTGTTCCAAATGAATTTCAGGAGTGTTTGATCCACTTCTTTGAAGAATGTCAGGGGTATCCTTAGAGGAATTGCATTAGATCTGTATAATGCTTTGGGGAGTATTTTAATGATGTTAATTTCCCAATCCATGAAAAAAGTATGTGCTTTCATTTTCTTATGTCCTCTTTTATTTCTTGAAGCAATGTTTTGTTGTTTTCTTTGATTAGGTTTTCACCTCTTTAGTTAAGTTGATTCCAAGGTACCTGAAATTGTGTGGCACTGATGTGAATGGGATTGATTTTTAATGTTCATTTCTTCTCTATCATTATCTGTGCATAAGAAGACCATTGATTTTTACGTGATAATTTTTTTTGTTTTTTTTGGGTGGGAGTGGTGAGTCATATCCGGCAGTGCTCAGGGGTTACTCCTGGCTCTATGCTCAGAAATCACCCCCAGCAGGCTTGGAAGACCATATGGGATGCCAGAATTCGAACCACCATCCTTCTGTATTCAAGGCAAACGCCTTACCGCTGTGCTATCTCTCAGGTCCCTTGCGTGATAATTTTATAGCTGCCACTTTGCTATATGAATCTATTGTTGTTAGAAGCTTTTTGGTAGTCTTTTGGGTTTTCTTTTTAAATTTAATTAAATTAATTAATGTATTTTGGTTTTGGGGTTGTGTTTTGTTTTTGGTCACCAGCCATACCTGGTGATGCTCAGGGGTTACTCCTGGAAATGCCCTCAGAAATCGCTCCTGGCTTGGAAGACCAAAAGGCACACCAGGATTTGAACCATCATCTGTCTGGATCGGCTATGTGCAAGGCAAATGCCCTACTGCTGTGCTATCGCTCTGGCCCCATTAATTTTATTTTTAAAGCACTTTATTTATTTATTTATTTATTTATTTATTTATTTATTACTTTTGGGGTCACACCCGGTGATACTCAGGGGTTACTCCTGGCTCTGTGCTCAGAAATCGCTCCTGGCAAGCTCGGGGAACCATATGGGAAGCCAGGAATCAAACTGGATCTGTCCCGGGTCGGCCGCATGCAAGGCAAATGCCTTACCACTGTTATCTCTCCGGCCCCTTACAGTTTTCTAAATATAGTAGCATGTCATTTGCAAACATGTGGGATATATTTTTTAAAAAGATAGTATGGTAATAATATCAAGAGACAATTGCAACGAAGACTAGTCTGTGGTAGAAAGCTTGTCATCAATAGTTAAGGAAGAGTAACAGTTAAGTAAAAGAAGGAACCACTATGATTGTGACAGTTGGAAATGATCTCCATTGACAAGAACTGGATGCTGAAAGGATATGCATGAATATTATATTCATGCATATTCTTCAGTAACAATATTGTGTCTAAAAAGGAGAGAGAGACACACAGTATCTAAAAGGTAGAGAGAGTGAGAGAGAGTGAGCAAGAGAGAGAGAAAGAGAAAAAAAATGTTTGTCATAGAGCCAGGTAGGGGAGAGGGCCAGAGGAAGGTCAGGAGGGAAACAGAGACATTGGTGATGGAAAATGTGTACTGGTGAAGGGTGTTGGACATTGTATGACTGAAACTCAATCATGAACAACGTTTTAACTGTGTATCTCCCAGTGATTCAATTAAATCATTTGTTTTATTTAAAAGAAATCTCCAACTGAAGCCATTTTCCTCTAGGTCAGTTTATTAAATAAGATTTGTTGAATGCCTACTAATACTAGGAATAGTGCTGGACATCAGGCATTTAGGGATGCTTGTAGGCTGGTGCTGGAGATAAGTACTACAATGACTTTGGGGAGCGTTGGGCGAGGCTATAATGTGCCTTCTGAACCTGTTGGGAAAACTAGCCTTGAGTTGCTTAGGGGAGAACAATTGGTTTTCCATGAATAGATTTCAGAATTGAAGTCCAAATGTAAGGCTTACTTGGTTCTGGAGTGCATGGCCTTGGAGATCTGAGACTTTAGGAAGGAAGTGGCTGAAATTGGGGAGCCGAGAGAAGTACTGATTGAGAATTCAGACTCCTTCCCTTATTAGCAAATGCTCCTGTGTCTCCATTCTCCTGCTTGCTTTTACTTTTAACACTGCTGCTAATTCTTTCAATCATCCAAGCTGCCTTCTCCCACTCTCACCAGCCCCCTTATGTGGTGTAGCCACAGAACACACATGGGATAGTATAGTCATCATCTGTTTTTTATCCCACACCTAGTAATGCTGGGCACTGCCCAAATCTATTTGAGGGGTACTTCCTGGAAGTACCAGGGATCCTACCCAGTCTCCTGCAGGCAAAGCATGTGCTCAGTTCATTGATCCTGTCTGAGGGCCCTAGAAATCACTTAAGAATCTTTGTTATAATGAAGCTCTTATTTTATTTTACTTTATTTTATTTGGGGACTACATTGTGGTGTCATGCATTGAACCCAGGCTGGGCATGTGCCAAATGTCTTAACCCTTGTTATGTGACCCTGTACCACACTGCATATATCTTAATGTGCAAATCCTAGTAACAACCAAATATTATTAGGTGTCTCCTAATGGACCAGCGGTTCCTTAGAGGAACTGGATTCAGACAGAACTTCCTTTGAAAATCTTTTCCTCTACTCCTAGTAGCTCCTAGTAGGTTTTCCTCTACTCCTGAATTGGTCAGGAGTCTCCAGGAAAACAAAATAAATATTATTTATCTTCAGAGAGGAGCAGGAAATGAGTAAGGGATGGAAAGAGAGAGGAAAAAAATAAATAAAAAGTCCTCTCTACTCTGTTGTATTTCTAGCTGAGACCCTTATCATAAATAATAGGAGGAGAGATGCCCTGGGGAAAACAAATATTATGCTCCTGCTTGTTTTAGATTTGTTCAGGAGTTAAATAGCACCTGAACAGAGCAAGAGACACAAGACTCTGAAAGAAGACTAAGTGACTTTCAGAAAAGATATCTCTGCAGAAGATATTAGAAGTATGAAATTGGGGCCAGTTTGTCTTTGTGTATGTGCTGCGGGTATGAGGGCATACACACTAGGCAATGCTTAGAGCTTACTTCTGGCTTTGTGCACAGGATCACTCTTGGGGAAAATGGGGGGAGCAGATGGGATGCTGGGGATCTAACATGTTGGTCATGTGCAAAGCAAGCTCCTCACCTGATGTTTCTCTCAGGTCCCATTTTTCTCTTTTAATTCAACCCAGTATGGTTCTTACAATTTAAATGTTTAGCAAATAGCCAGATCACTTGTAGGGTACATTTATTTATTTATTTATTTATTTATTTATTTATTTATTTATTTATCATTTATTTTATTGTGGTTACAATGTCCAACATCCATCCCTTTACCAGTGCACATTTCCTACCACCAATACCCCAAGTTACCTTCCTGTCCTCCCCCAGGCCTCTCCTCAACCTATTTCTATGGCAGACACCCCTTTCTTTTAGGCACTGAGGAAAGGCTTCCAGATCTAGTACTACTCTTTTTTTCTTTTTGGTTTGTTTGTTTTGGGGCCATACTTGGTGGGACTCAGGGTCACTTTCAGTGTTGATCAGGATATGTAGAACTGGAGACTGTGAGCCATCTGGCTTCCTCCCTCCCTCCCTCCCTCCGTCCCTCTATTCCTCCCTTTTTTCCCTCCCTCTCTACCTCCCTCCCTCCCTTTCTTCCCTCCCTTCCTTCCTACCTCCCTTCCTCTCTCCCTTTCTTCTCCCCCTTCCTTCCTTCCTCCCTCCCTCCCTCTCTTCCTTCCCTTCTCCCTCCCTCCCTTTCTTCCCTCCCTTCCTCCTTTTCCCTTCCACCCTCCTCCTTCCCTTCTTCCCTCCCTTTCTCCCTTCTCCCCTCCCTTTCTCCCTTCTCCTCCCCTCCCTTTCTCCCTTCTCCTCCCCTCCCTTTCTCTCTTCCTCCTTCCTTCCCTTTCTCCCTTCTCCTCCCTCCCTTCCTTCCTTCCTTCCTTCCTTCCTTCCTTCCTTCCTTCCTTCCTTCCTTCCTTCCTTCCTTCCTTCCTTCCTTCCTTCCTTCCTTCCTTCCTTCCTTCCTTCCTTCCTTCCTTCCCAAAAGGAATATTGAGGTTCACACAGGTGAAGAAACTTGACTCTATTTGCACCATTCTGGAAAAAGAAGCCTTTGGATTCTACGTGTTTTCTCTACCTCACTGTTGAATCTATACTTAGTGTCATTGGATTCCTTCAGTCCTTCTGTAGAGATAAGCTGTGAGATGGTTACATCAGGGCTGTGAATCCTGGCTCTGCCCACCTTATGTAACTGAGGCCCGGAGCCATGCATTAGAGCTCTCTGGGATTATGCTTTCAATTTAGAAAAAAGTGAAGTTAATGATAAACTTTCCTAGATAAATTTAATGATGAAATAGGAAACTCATTGTCTGCCTTATAGTAATCATGAATTAATCAGTGATTATGACAGTAATAAAAAGAGCATTTAGTTATCTAAAATCTATTTATTTGGAAACAGTGGGAATATCCATATACTTGCCTGCAGGTTCTGACTCTACAAGTTTCATAATAAATGTTTTAGTAGTGCCTACATAGATGTGAAATCCTAGGTGAATTCAGAATTTTGGTCAATGGGCTTACCTCTGCATTTATTATTTATCTGACCACTTCTAAAGGTAAGAACATTTTCCTCTTAAATCATTCTTCCCTCAGCCCTTCACCACTTACCTTCACTGTAGCTGCATCGTGGTGGTCGGACCACTGGTTTTGGTGTGTGCATATTTGAGCTGGGGCTTCTCAGGTTTCCCATGAGGACAAAATGCCAGTACACTGAGCCCTTTGCTCCCAAGACGAGTTCTCCTTGATGGTAGTATTTCTTAAGGTGCAGTGCTTTACATAGCTCTTCTAGGTTTGACTCCATGTGCTGTCAAAGCACACTAGCTCTTGCTGCTGTGTGCTTGCAGGGGTCAGTCTCTACATGCTCACATGCATATGTGTACCCGTGCTTTGACTTTTTGGCCTATTGTTCACAAATTCATTCCAAATAGCCTTTTGACCTACTTCTATGTACATTTTGACCTGTTCCTTGTGTGCTTGTGTCTGGGCCATATCCAATAGTAGTCAGGGCCTATTCCAGGCCCAGAGCTCCACGGTTGTTTCCTGGTTGTTACCAGAAACTCCAACCGTTGGGCCATATTTATTTATTTTATTTTCCTTTGAAAATTTATTTCTTTTAAAAAATATTTGAATAATTTTTATTGTGACCCAAGTGAATTACAAATCTTTTACAGTAATATTTTAGGCACATAGTGACATTAAATCAGGGGGATTCCCACCACTAGTGGTTTCCTCCCTCCACCCTCCACTCCTGTTCCCAGCATATATCCCATATCCCCCTCCTTTGCCCTCTGGACTACTAGTATAAGTGGTCCCTTGTGTGTATAGCTAGTTGTAGAATGGGTATCGATTCTGTTGTCATTGACTTTGGATTTTGTGTTTAAGTCTGATCAATTTTTTATTTCTACTCAATGTACATATGCCTGTTAGGTCTTGGTACCATCCATTCTTTTTTCTCTCAATTTATGAGGCAGAACAAGATGATTCAAATTATGTGGTTCTGTTTGAAGAAAAACAAAACAAAATAGAAGTCTGTCTACATGTTATAGATTGTAATTTTGTTTGTTTGTTTGTTTTTGGGTCACATTTGGCAACACTCAGGGGTTACTCCTGGCTCTACGCTCAGAAATCGCTCCTGGCAGTCTCGGGGGACCATATGGGATGCCAGGATTCAAACCACCGTCCCTCTGCATGCAAGGCAAACACCTTACCTCCATGCTATTTCTCTGGCCCCTATAAATATAAATTTAAAAGAATAAAGGAAAAAAAGAAGAAAAACATAGGGGCAGGAAAAATAGTATGGAAGTAAAGCGTTTGCCTTGCATGCAGAAGGACGGTGGTTTGAATCCCGGGATCCCATATGGTCCCCACAGCCTGTCAGAAGCGATTTCTGAGCAGAGAGCCAGGAGCAACCCCTGAGCTGCCGGGTGTGTCCCAAAAACCAAAAAAAAAAAAAAAAATCATAACAAAAAATACACAAATCAGAAACAAACAAAAAACAACAAAAAACAAAAACAAACAAAAAATAACGAAACCTGCAACTACAAAAAAGCACCACAGGGCCCGGAGAGATAGCACAGTGGTGTTTGCCTTGCAAGCAGCTGATCCAGGACCAAAGGTGGTTGGTTCGAATCCCGGTGTCCCATATGGTCCCTCGTGCCTGCCAGGAGCTATTTCTGAGCAGACAGCCAGGAGTAACCCTTGAGCACCGCCGGGTGTGGCCAAAAAACAAACAAACAAAAAAATTCCATGTACATCCATGTATAGGAAAATTTCAGGAGTAACCCCTGAGCACTGCCGGGTATGACCCAAAAACCAAAAAAAAAAAAAAAAAAAGCACCACAGCAATAAAGACAACAACCAAACAATAACCATGAGCACAAAATAAAAAGAAAAAAAGAAGAAGAAATGGTGCTTTTTTTTTTTTTTTGCATAGGCACAGTAAATATTGGGGGGAGATTAGAAAGGGAATTCCCTTGGCCTAAGAAATACAGGGATTCTCCACCCTTGAAGCATACTGTCATGGGAATGACTACAGGCTCTGTACATGCTCTTTTTCACACCGTAGGTCTTTTTATGGTACCAGGATATTTCCCCCTCAGTTGTGGATGATAAAATCAGGCTTCTGTAACTAGAGATCTTGGTATTTGCATCGGTCATATGATGAAGCCTAGTATAGAGTCTTTCTTTATGGATTTCTTAAGATTTAAAAATGTTCTAAATCAAGTTTCTTTTTTGTTTTTATTGGGGGGACCACACCCAGTGGTGTGTAGAGTTTACTCCTGGTTCTATGTTCAGTGATCACTCCTGGCAGGTTCTGGGAAATATATGGGGGCCAGGGATCAAACCAAAGTCAACAGCATGCAAGGCAAATACCTTACCTACTATGCTATCTCTCCAACCCTAAATCATAGTTATTTTTAAGTGAGTATCAAATGTTTTGGTTTCTGGTAGTCTATTAAGTATCTATTTTTTGGATATATTTCTTTATATTTTGTATTTGTTTTTAATTTATTATTTATTAATTTTATTTTTCTGATGTGGATGGGGCTTCTCTGCTCAGGGATCATTCTTGGTAGTATTCCTGGCAGTGCTTAGGGAATCATATATGATGCTGGGATTGAACAGGGGTCACCTGCATTGTAAAGCAAGTGCCTTAATCCCTGTAATATATCTCCAGGTTTATTTTTAATAGTACTCAGTATTATGACTGCTCCACTAATTCAACTGATGTTAAGTAACTGAGACTCTACATGGCCCAGGTGAATGGGGCAGGGCCTTATAGGGTTTTGCTAGAGAGACACAATTCTCCAGGATTAAATGGGAATTTTTGCATTTGTTTTTGTTTTGGGGCCACTCTCACCAATGCTCACTCCTTTCTGACTCTTTACTCAGGAATCACTCCTGGTGGGCTTGGTGACTTTATGGGATGCCGGGGATCAAACCTGGTTGGCCACATGCAAGGTATTGTACTATTGCTGTACTATTGTTCTGGTCCCAGGAATGAATTATTCTTTTTTTTTTTTTGGTTTTTGGGATACATCCGGCAGCGCTCAGGGGTTACTCCTGGCTCTACACTCAGAAATCACTCCTGGCAGGCTCGGAGGACCATGTGGGATGCTGGGATTCGAACCACCATCCTTCTGCATGAAAGGCAAACACCCTACCTCCATGCTATCTCACCGTCCCCAGGAATGAATTATTCTAAAACAGTGGATAAACTTTTAGTTTGTAATACTGGTTAAAAGTGGTAACACAAACAAAGAGGAATGCCTGCCCTCAGAAGGCACACACAGATGTGCTCTGGACACAAGTAAATGCGTGGTAACTAACTGTTCCTTGGTATCCCACGTCCACTATACCTCCTTCCAAAAGCATTTGAGGTATATTATGTCATAATCGTTGGGTTATTTTATGTTTATTTTATATTGTATTTTGTCATGTGTAATTTTATGTTGTTATCTTGTTATATCACAATATATTTATGCTGTCTTATGTTATGTAATAATATAATTATGCAACATTTTATCATGTTGCTTTGTTATGTTATATTTTGCTGTGTTGTGTTATATTGAGTTATCTTATGTTATGTTACATTAGTCTATGTTATGTTATGCTATGATCTTCTTTGCTGTCTCCATGTGAGACAGCAGCCTCTCAAGGGTTTTCTGTGCCATATTTACATATACTGCAGTCCCATATACTATGGGAACTTTGTGTCAGCATTCCAGCTGCCTAAGTCCAGTCATACAGCTTCCCTTATCCTCCACCTTAGGGACTAGACTTGGGGTGTGGGCCCCACAGACAAAGTTCTCTTTTTGTGTGAAGCTGATCTCATACCAGGGGCCTCTCAGATGCCTCTTGCTGTCATTGTCCATGGTCCTTTCTTCATATATGACTATCATTTGTTAGGCTTACATTAGAGATCACCTGAGCAGAGCTCTAGTGACTGACCATTGGCATCATGTTCCTGTCCTTGGGCAGTTCTTTCTCTCTCACACCTTGTTCAGGCCCTGAAGCCTGAGTACATGTTTTCTTTCCCACATTCACTTCTTAAATGTAAATTTCTCATGTCACATCTATTATGAATTTCCAATAGACAGTAGAGTTGAGTATGACAGAGGAAAATGTGAAGACTGAATCTCTCTGCAGAATATATATGACGCTTCTGTGTTTCAGTTTAAGTATGATCTCTTAGGGGGTTAAGGCATCCTCTGGATGGAAACCTCCATAGGATCTTGTTTCATCTGAATCTTTTCCCATCCCTCTCCCAAACATTCAGTGGACATTATAACATTCCGGGGTATTGCAATCACATTAGCCTTTTGGCAAACAAACTTTAATGTCTTTTGGTATTTGGCGTTTCCAAATAAAACCTTGTGTGGTCTTGGGCTGTACGGAGTGTGAGCTGTCTCATCCATCTGTGCTGTATTTGGGCTGTGAGAGTCACATTGGTGCTCTGCATTTAATACTTGGCTTCCTTGTGGCCACCATACACAATCTGCAAGGTCCATTCCACTGCCTTTATTTTGAATTGGTCCTTGTTCTTGTCATGCAGACAAGGAATCAAAAATGAAGCAAATGGTCTATTAATATGTAACCCCAAAGTGAAGACTTTGGCAATTTAGAACTAAGGAAACTTTTACTGCATGAAAACAGTAACTTCTTTTGATTTTAAAAAAAATCAACAAAGGCAGTCAGAGCCACTTTCAACAGAAGATTTTTAGAGAAGCTCCAAAGTAAATTGGAATGAAGGTAGATATTTTTATTTAAATATTTTATCTAATTAAAGAGCTATGATTAAAAGTTATTTATAGTTGAGTTTTATGTACCTAATATTTCAACACCAATCCCACCATCAGTGTCAACTCTCCTCACCAGTGTTCCCATACTTCATATCCCCTGAAGAGTGGACATTTTGTGTGGAAGAAACCACAAAGGCTCTCCTAATTATCAAGTTGAGAATCTATTTCTCCAAGTCATGTAGGAAAGATATATGTTCCTGAATATCTATGCAGGAGAATGCAGTCTAAAGGGAGAAATGTTGAAATATTTGTAGAGGTTAAAGGATTATAGTTGGAAAACTTCCCATGGGATGAATCTCTGCCACCACTTCTACTTGTGTGACCTGGCTAGCTAATGAAAATAAACATTCACTGTTTACCAAGCAAGTCCTATAATGAAGCTATTTATGTCCTCACTCAACATTCTTAACAAGTCTTTGCCATGGATACTATGGTTGTTCTTTTACTTTTCTGAGAAAAAAAGTGAGCTGAGACAACACTGGGTGTTAGTGACTGTGTGGGAACACCTGAAATGCTGAAAATCTATTATATCCCTTGTAGAAAGGTAAACTATACAGCTATTTTGAAAAAACTGCTTGGCAGTTTAACTCAAGGTAAACACAACTTGTGATTCAGCAATACTGCTTCTTAGTGTGGAGCAAAATGAAAATGATTTTTTTGCCCTACTAAAAGCATATTCAGGTGTTCTCATGGCAGTATAATAACCAAATACTGAAAATAACCTATTGGGCAATCAACAATAAGATAGAACATGGCTAAGCTAACACAGGAATGGAAAAGAATGGACTATTATTAACACAGAACATAAGGTGAATCACACAGATAGATGTTAAAAGAAGTTAGATACAAAAAAGGGTACATCATGTGATTTCATGCTTATGACAAGTATAAAATAAATTGATGATGATGGAGGGTAGAATCAATTTTACCTTAAGGTGGTAAGCAGTGGTAACCTGGAAGGGAACATGAGAAGCGTCTTCTGAATTATAAGAAATGTTTATTATTTTGATCATTTGGGTGATTACATTAAAATTCTGCCTCCAGATACAGGTCTGAGAGATTCTTCTTTCCATAGCACCAGCACTCTGGTCTCCAATCCCCTTGACCTTGACATTCTGTTCTTTGGCAAGGGACGAAGGTTCTTTTCTCTCTACTCAAATTAACCAGACGCTCCCTACATAGATACATGTGTACCCAATAATGTGACCAATATAAAACATTATTCTTTCATAAAAAGAAGCTTATAGATGTCTTCTCTAATTAATTATAGATAGAAGGAAATTCTACAATTAAATTTTATCTGTTTGAATTAATAATCACTCTTTATTGGGCATCTTTCTAGAGCCAGGCACTGAATTGAGACTACAGACATTTTTGCACATCTTTCCACAATATGTCATGAACAAGGACAGAGTCCTAGTGAGAGGAAGAAAATATCCTAAATCCTTCTTGCCGGAAGAAAAGAGGTTCTTGTTCTCAGGCCTCACCATCCAGAATCTTTAGGGTCAGACCAATCTCCCTGTTCTCACTGCTCTTTCTCCTTCACAATCAGTGAAATGACAAGACTTTGGAGACCAATGGATGAAGATAAAAATGTCAGTGATGGTTCCTAGAGAGATGACTGGACAATGTGACTTTAGATCTGTCTGGAAAATTTTGTGGTGTTCTCTGGTTACATGATTCTGGTAATCACTCCA
Source organism: Suncus etruscus (assembly GCF_024139225.1). Taxonomy (NCBI): domain Eukaryota; kingdom Metazoa; phylum Chordata; class Mammalia; order Eulipotyphla; family Soricidae; genus Suncus; species Suncus etruscus. The sequence continues at coordinate 39,204,552 of NC_064855.1, read as the reverse complement.
CCCAGATAACAATAAGGCTCTGAGGCAGACAGATGCCCCCATTGCTTTTTACTGTGGTTTTGAGGAGAACTCAAAAGAGTGACTCCCCTGTGCTTTTTCTAAATCACCTATTTTTTTGTTTGTTTGGTGGTGGTGGGAGGGGAGAGGGATTTGCACCACACACTTTGGTGCTCAGTGCTTACTCCTGATTTTGTGCAAGGGATCACTCCCGTGGAACTCAGGGGACCACTGTGGTACTGGGGATGGAATCCTTGTCAACTCTTCCCCCTGCAATATCTTCTAGACCTCTGTAAATCATTCTTTTTATTTTCTTTGCTATCCTTTTCTTTTCTTTTCTTCTCTTCTCTTATTTTCTTGTTTTGGGGCCTCACTCAGATGCTCAGGTCTCACTCCTAGCTCTGTGTTTAGGGATCACTCCTTGCAGGGTTTGGGGAAACCATATGTGGTACTAGGGATGGAACCTGGGTTAACTGTATGCAACCATTGCTCCAATCACTGACATTCACTCTTCAATGACCAATAAATAAATCAGCTCCCTTTTGTCAAGATAGAGGAGATTTCTCCCACCATTTAGGTCAGTAGTAGTAGGTGGGGCTGAGATCAGATTGTTACTCTGTAGAGGCTCCTGAAACCCAAAAGTGAACATCTAAGATGAGGAGAAAGGAGTTTTTCTTTTGTTACTAGTCAGCTTGGACTGCCATAGCAATATGGCAGTGACTTCGGCCAGAGGAATATTTTTTTTCTTACGATTGTGAAGTCTAGAAGTTCAAACTGGCAGACTCTGCTCCTGGGAAGGCCCCTTTCTAGATTGTAGGTGGCACTGCTGGTTCTGTCCTCACAAGAGAAAAAGAAAGGAAAGTGTGGACAAGCTTCTCTTTCTCCTTTTATCAGGGTGTTGATCTCCAAGTGGGTTCCATCCTAAAGACTCCCCCAAGGGGGAAGTGAAGTAATAAAGGATAGAGTGTACAGAGGGTAAGTGCTTGTCCTGCATGCAGTTGACCTGGGTTTGATTTCTGATATCATATGGTCCCCAAGCACCTCCAGGAGTGATCTGTGAGTGCAGAGCCAGGAGTTACCCCTAGGCCTTGCTGGGTGTGCCTCCCTAACCCTAACCCTAACCCCCCCAAAGACTCCACCAAAGAAACTTCCTTAGGCCCCCACCTCCCTCATACATCAACTCACTAGGGCATTTTCAACATTTAAATTTGGGCTAGGGTCATAGATACTATCATCCTGTCTTCCTTTGTCTTGAGTAACCATACAAAGTGGGACTTTCAAAAATAGAATCTAAGGGTGTTTCTTCAGCATTTGGGGGACTTAGTCACAGGACTACTTTCCTCATTGAGTTTAAAGCAAAAGTGTGAACTCTTAAGCATCTAGGACTGCTTTCTTCACTGAGCTTAAAGCAGTAGCATGAACTCAAATCCACACTTCATCGTTTTGCTTTTAGCTGTGTGGCCACAGACTACCCTTTCAGCATCTATGAACTTTGTTTTCCCTTCAAGAGTTATTTTGAGACTTTAAGGAGATGATGGACATAATAAAGTTGGCATCACACACTATTCTCTGAGCGCAGAAAAGTCCTGGAGCACAGTCAAGTGTGGTTACCTAAACAAAATCAAATAAAAATCAAATAAAACCAACCCCCCCCAAATATGTTGGTTATTTAAAAATGGTGAATTTCAATAAATACTGATGTGATAAAATTAAAATCTGCCAATACTTCCATCACCCAAAGGTAATTACCACGAATCTTTTGGCGTGTGTGTTTTAATTAATGGGCTTTTCACGACTTTTACACTGACAGAGAAGTCAAATGGAAAGGAAAGCTGACATATCTGCTCCCTTTACTTCCTCTTCGATAAGTAACTGTTAAATTGAGCATGGCACAAAATAGTCTTTCTCATCATTTTAAGGCACATATGAACCAAAAAGAGGGAGGGGCGGAGCAGTGGCGCTGAGCGGTAAAGCATCTGTCTTGTCGGCACTAGCCTAGGACAGACCATGGTTTGCTTCCCCCCTGCGTCCCATATGGTGCCCCAAGCCAGGAGCCATTTCTGAGTGCATTACTAGGAGTAACCTCTGAGCATCACCGGGTGTGACCCCAAATATAAAATAAAACTTTTTTTTTTAAAGCACATATGGAGTCGGAACAATAGGGTATTTTGCCTGGCATGTGGCTAAACTGGGGTTCGATCTTTGCACTTCCATAGGGTTCCCCGAGCCCGCCAGGAGTGATTCCTGAGCTCAGAGCTAGAAGTCAACACTGAGAACTCTCAAGTGTGAGCACACCCCAATGTACACATAAAATTAATTTTAGACTTTTTACCGGGTAATTTTATATGCTCCTTAGTTAAAAATAGTGGCTATGGAGTTTGAAAGAGAGTTTAAAGAGCTGCAGTGCATTCTTTGCATACAGCAACTGAGGACTTGATCTTAAGTGGTCCCCCTGTGCAGGGCTGGTTGGTTGGGAGAAACCTGGATCCTGCAGGAGTCCCAAAGTGCCACACGAGGTTAATTTTTCTTTTGGTACCAGAGCGGGTACGGAGTAACTACACAAGTGGGCCCACTATAATGACACTTTATGAATTTATTTCCATGGTGAAGATTAGTTGCATTTCAAGACACAGTCACAGGAATAGGGGGCTCAGATGCAAAGTGTTTGAATTATCCCTAAGAATTTCTTGTGAATCAGCCATGACCGAGAGAGAGGAGAGAGTTCTTTGAGCGGATTCCCAAAATAGCGCAGGTAGCTCTGGCCTTAGGGCCAGGTTAGAAAAGCTTCCCCTAGAGTTTACTGAACTGAGACTTTGCGAAGCCCCAAAGCCTTTGGGGTTGGGCCAGGGTGGGCCCAGCCGGCTGCGGGGGCGGAGCGGGGCGGTTGCCTGGAGACGCGGCCGCCCGTCCCCCCCTCCCGGGGGGGGCAGTCTTGGGGGCGAGGTTGATTGTGGGTGCGGAGTAGGTAATGCAGGTAATCGCTGGGCCTGAACTGGGAAGCGGACTTGGGGGCGCCCGCAGGACGGAGTAGCCGAAGGAGCTAGGGGCCGGGGATGGCCCTCGTGAGGCGAGTGGGCGTCGAAGCTCCGGTGCCGGGTCCTTTAAAGGGGCGACGGGGTTCAGGGGCGTGGCGTGGGAGGGCGCGGATCACCGGGAGGCGGGGCCTGGGGAGCCGGGACGGCGCTCCGGGTCTCGCCCGCCGGCCGCGGAGGTTGCCCTGCTCGTCTCCCCGGGCGCGCTCGGTGCTCCGCGGGCCCCGGACCCGCGTGGGCGGCGGGTCGTCTGGGACGTCGAGGACCCGCTGCGTGCCGAGGCCCCGCCGAATGGGAGCGGCGCGAGGTGAGGCTGCGCCCGGAGCGGCGAGCGATCTCTGCGGGGCTCAGGGCTGGCGCCGGCGGAGCGCCCCGGGAGTTCGGCTCGCGTCTCGGCGGCGGGTCCCTGGCTGCCGGGTGCCCACCTGTTGGCGCCGCCGGGCTGCTGCCACCCACCCACCGCGGCGCACCGAGCCCTCGCACTCCCGGCTCCCTGGACAAAGGTCGGAGAAGCCCCGATGGGCGGGGACGGGGGCGGGCAGGGGCCACGGTGGGAGGGAGACGCCAACTTTCCTTTCCAGCGCGTCTTCCCTGGGCTTGACGGGGGCTCCCGGGGACTGTTGGGGCGGCCTGCCCGGTTGTGGACTCTGGCTGCTGGGGAGGCTTTGGCCACGCTGGGCCTGCCTGGGAAGGCGGGCCAGGCGCTGCGCCCTTGTCTGGGGAGGGGGCACACTCGGCCACTTGCAGGCGCAGCCCGGGCTGATGTCCCCGGTCGTCCCCGCGCGGGGTCCCGTTCCAGGATCGGCTGCTTGCTGCGTTTGGCACGGAGCGTTTGAGACGTGCACGGTGGCTTGGGGGCAGCTTGGGTGCTTGGGTGCACGGGGGCAGCTTCTGTTCCCACCTGCCCAGGTATTCTGTGCCCACGCGGCGATTTCCTCCCTGCCAACGCGGTCTCCTCGCCTCCGCCCGGATTTTGCTCTCCGTACGTTCCATGCACTCACTCACACTCTACCTTGCTGAACCGACGTCCCAGCTCCCGGCCTGCCGCCCCTCCCCCGCCCCAAACTTCCTCCTGGCATTGTTGTCGGGCACCCGCAGCTTTTTGGCACCCCTCGGCCCTCCCCCACCCCCGCCGGCTGGACCTTGTTCCCCGTCCCCGCCCCCACCCGCCCCTGCCCGCTGGTGCGTGCCAGGTTGTCCTGGGCATCCGTTCTACTCATTTGCTTCCAGCCCTCTCCGGCCCTTTCTTTGACACTCCTGCCCCGGTGGCCGATCTCCTTGCTGGCTCCAGTGGAAGTAGTGCAGAGCTTTCTTTTCCCTCCCACACAGCCCCGCTTCGCCTTTTCACCCACTTACTTCTCTCCCTTGACACGTGCTTTTCCTCCACCTGGATGTGCTCTGCACTTTCCCAGCCTCTTCCCCCCACGGCAGACCTCTTGAGTGCAACTGTTCCAAGAGTTTCCCCCAAGAGCTCTCTGAAGTTTCCTCCCTTTCCCGGCGACCCCACTTCCACCCCCTTTAATGTTAGTATTGGATGTTGGCTGGCAGGCTGAGGTAGTCCCGGAAGGGTTCTAATCGGTCCACACTCATGGAGATGGGACCTGGTCTGTGGAACTCACTGGACTGAGCCTTCACTGACAGTGAAGACTCAGAAGACCCCCCCCCCCAACTGCTCCATCCCTTACCCCCTGCCCTACCCCCAGCCCTGTGGTGTTGTTACCATCTCCAAGGGTTAAGGAGAAATGGGACACAAGGGAAAGTCAAGGAATAGGCCCAGATCTTTGGGTTGTGTCAGGTAGCCCATCTTCACACCAGGTGCCCTTCTGAACTCAGCCTAGAGGCAGGGCTCAGCTTGGAAATGAGGTCTGCACTCTGTTTGGTTTGCAACTCAAGTTTACTAAAGGCCTTCATTCTACCTGTCTACCATGGATAGGGAAAGCCTGCTATGTGGAGGCCCTTGGAGAGCCAACTGTCCATTCTTGCTCACATCCACCTGGCTTGTCTGATGACAAGCAAGGCCTTGACCCTGCCAGCTATGGGAAGCTCCTGTCTAGTTTCTTTCTGTTTTAATATAGAAGCCTAAAGTATGTTTCTCTAGTTCCCCTTGAGTCTGTATCTTCCTGGAAGTCAGAGTCTGATTATTTCTTACTGTGCAGATACCAAACCAGAATGTCGGTGATTTCCTATTTTGGTAGTGGGAAGGTAAGGGCTTGTGTCCCAGAGATAATAAATTGACTCATGTCAGGGGCAGGAGTGTGCAGTGCCTAGGGAATCTTAGTCCACATTAGCCCTGGTTCTGGGGCTTGGATTTGATGCTGCAGATGTGGGCTGCTGCTGCTTCAAGCAACAAACCTCCTTTCCACTTGCTTTCCTAAGACAGAGGCATCAGTAGAAATTGTCCATTATTCTCTCTCTTTCTGAAAGCTAAACATTAAAAAAATAACCCAAGACATTGATTTTGAGACAGATAATGATATAGGTTGGATTATAAAATTGCCAAAGTAAATAGGGAAAAATTTTATCAAGAAATAATGTTTGCTCATTATAAAATAACAGGATAGAAAACCAAAATGCACATTGCATTCTAGAGGAAAACTATATTCTATGAGAATTTGAAAATCAGTAACTGGAATGTTTCAATGGGTTTTCCCTTTTGCAGAGAGAAATGGTATTAGTACTAAGTGCTTATGTAATTTTCCACTTCTGAGTCTCTGTGTCAAGTAAATTGCTGCTTTTACATTAGCCTCTGATTTGTCCCCTCCCTTTCTGCCTCTGTCTCTCTGTCTCTGTCTGTCTGTCTCACATGTTGGGATGGAAGGTTGCCCTGATATATAGGGTAGTCTCCTGCTTTTTGAGGAATCTCACGACCCTCCCATATTCTCTTAGGTCTGACTTCTGCCTGTGTCCCTTAGGCTTCAGCGCTACTCCTCCTTGCTGAGTTTATTCCTTTATCCAGGAGCTCTCTGGAAGCTGGAAGGTGCTATGGACTATGGATGCTCAGCTCATTCCACCTTAGCCTTTCACAGCTGAGTTATTTGGGAGTGGGAGGCACACCTGCTGGCTCTGCCATCATAGAGGTAATATGGTCCTGTTTTTGTCTGCATTCCATGAGTATGACCATTTGGATTTAATATCTATGGAAGAGTTGGAAGTGCAGGGGGATCTCAGCCATCCCCAGAGTAGTGGCTGAGCTAGAATCTGCACCAAGGTTTCCAGTAACTTCTCCAAGTCCTCCAGAACCTTGCAAACCATGTACCCAAGGACCTTTTTACCACATGGATGGTTTCTGCCAGTGCCCGCAACCTGGAATTAGTGGCAAGGGAGAGACTCACAGAAGTTGCAGCACCAGCCCCGGTCTGTCTGACTTTGGGAACAGGTGGAACTTTGGTCAGTATCTGATGCCTCCCAAGAGCTATGGGTATGACTTTCACCCCTGATTCACACATGTATTTTAGGAGGGCATAGATGCTATTGTCAGGAGTCACAGGGCCTTCTGGGCCACCCTGGCTGGCATTGAGCACCATTTCCCCCATGTGCCAAATAAAATTGAACTGTTTGAAGTATAAGCAGATGACAGAGTAATGAAGTGGCACCTTTGCAGTGTGGATGGCTATGGGGTTGAGACTTGGGTTAAGAATTAATATTTTTTAGAGTAACTTAACTATTTATGATTTTAATTGATTTACTTTCTTAACAAGTAGCATACAAATTGGCAGGCACTTACAAAGGAAAAATGATTAATTAATTCTACGTGCATGGTCTCTGAGAGAAGTTATCCCTTTGGATATTTGTATTTTATTTTTTAGGCTTATGTCTTTGCAAAAGTTGATACTTTTTTTTTTTGTTTGTTTTTGGGCACACTGGTGATGCTCAGGGGTTACTCCTGTCTATGCGCTTACAAATTGCTCCTGGCTTGGGGACCAAATGGAATGCCAGGGATTGAAGCCAGGTGTCCTGGGTTAGCCATGTGCAAGGCAAATCCCCTACTGTTATGCTATCACTCTGGCCCCAAAAATCAATACTTTTTGCAGTCATTGTATTTTTTTTTTTTTTTTTGGTTTTTGGGCCACACCCAGTGGTGCTCAGGGGTTACTCCTGGCTATCTGCTCAGAAATAGCTCCTGGCAGGCATAGGGGACCATATGGAACGCCGGGATTCGAATTAACCACCTTAGGTTCTGGATCGGCTGCTTGCAAGGCAAATGCCGCTGTGCTATCTCTCCGGTCCTGCAGTCATTGTATTTTAATTTTTAGAAAGAATTTTATTTTAGTTACATGGTTTACAATATGGATTATGATAGGGTTTTGTGCATAACACAGTCTAGCACCACATCCTCTCCAAGTGTCTATTTACTTCTACATAGTGTTCCTAGTTTTCCCTCCCTTCATTTCCTCCCCTGTGGTAAGCTTCCTACTAAAGGCCAGCTCTCCGTTTCTGTTACCATTGTCCATTTGCCATTGCCCTACTAATATCTCACAAACGAGAGAGATCATTCTGTGTCTATCTCTCTTTGTCTAACTTCACTCAATATGATACTCTCCAGATCCATCAATATATAGTACATAGAACTACTATATCATATATAGTATACTATGTATTAACTATAACTAGATATAATATATAGAACTACTACTATCTATAGTTTGTATATGTTCATGTATGTATTTGTGCTATAGTAATCCATTGTGTATATGTACTTCATTTGGTCATCTGTTATTGTTGGCTTAAGGATTCTTTATATGCTCTGAATGCAGGTTTTCAACCTTATCTCTCTTCTTCCTCTTCTCAGAATCTGTCCTCTTGCATATAAATGCTATTGTGTTATAAATATAAGTGTGCTTAGCATGTTGAATCTTTTTGCATACCATGACCTATCCCATAGATTCATCTAGTCTTCATTGTTTTATAATGCAAACAATATTAATGAACACTTGTTTTGCATCAGACATGGAATTAGCCATTCAGTCCCTCATGACTCCCTACTATACATGTTTTTCTACAGTAAATGTTATTCTGTCAGCCTGTATGTGGTATTTCTTTTGGTTTTGATCGATAACTGCAGCCAACTCTCTGTTTGGTTCTGCTGACACTTTCAATCATAGAACATCTGAAGGACATTTCATGTTGACTTCCGGGCCTCCAGTCAGTCCCAGTAAGATTGATTAAATCAAGCCACATGCACCAGTGATTGTAAAATATCTCAACCAACTATTAGAATCCAGAGTTGATATTACGTTTCACTGTTAGTTCCTTCACATTTTACCAGAGTGACTGGATTTGCGATCTAGATAAAGTTCTTAGTTCTTTAATGCATAATCTCTGTGGGCTGACAGTATCTGGACCAAATTGATCCTGGGATTATGAGATAGGTGGGCTCCTAGCTCCAGTCCATTCTTTAATCTTTCTTTAAATATTAGATCCTCTTTTGGGTTTTGCTGCTCTGTGCAGGACAGGTGCCTCACTGTTTAAGGAATCCCGAACTGTGAATGGAAGGAAACGATTCACCATATTTGTTCTGCTGCTCATTTAAAAAAAAGAGTGCACATCACCACCAGGGAAGTTTGTACAGACAGCACATGTGAGTTATTCACTATTATGTTAGATTAGCCTTCATTGTCTGGTAGTATCATTATCACTGGTGTTTCTGCAGACTGAATAGGCTTCAGAAAGACATGCCATCAAAGGGATTGCCCTTGCTTAAAATGAAATAACGTATCTGAAGATCTTCTTAAAATAATAGTGAGGGAGATTTTATATGTACAGCTTCAGTTATATTCAATAGTAGCAGGTACTTAAAATGAGAGACATTGGAAATGCATTTTAATTTACAATTAAAAATACACCAGAAAATGTAAATATTCTCTAAAATGGTTCTTTTTAAGATTGTCTTTCTATCAGACCCCCCCCCCCCCGAGTTTTCCCCCTGGGTGGTGGGTACTGACCCAGAGACATCACACCTACACAGAAATAAGAATGTTCTGGGTTGCAGGGGAACAGTTGAAAGGACTAGAATATCTGCTTTGCCAGCATGAACTCCAGGTTCATTACTTGGCACTCCGTGGAGGAGGAACCCCAAAGCACTGTCAGGAATGGCTCAAAAATGAAAAAAAAAAAAAAAAGTTCCTAGCTCTGAGATCTGTGCTTAGAGGTGGGTAAGTCAAACTGTATGTTTCTTTCTTTTCTTTTTTTTTTTTTTTTTGGTTTTTGGTTTTTGGATCACAACCGGGCAGCGCTCAGGGGTTACTCCTGGCTCTATGCTCAGGAATCACTCCTGGCAGGCTCGGGATCGTGTGGGATGCTGGGATTCGAACCACCGATCTTCTGCATGCAAGGCAAGCGCCTTACCTCCATGCTATCTCTCTGGCTCCAAACTGTATATTTCTTTTTTTTTTCTTTATCTTTATTTAAACACCGTGATTACAAACATGATTATAGTTGTATGATTACAGTCATGTAAAGAGCACCCCCCTTCACTGGTGCAACATTTCCACCACCAATTTCCCAGATCTCCCTCCTCCCCACCCCCCTACACCTGTACTCGAGACAGGCTTTCTACTTCCCTCATTCATTCACATTGTTATGATAGTTTTCAGTGTAGTCATCTCTGCAACTGCACTCATCACTCTATGTGATGAGCTGCATGTCCTGAGCTGCACCTACCAGCCCTCATCTCTCTTGTCTCTGAGATACTGTTAAAAATGTCCTTCATTTTTCTTAAAGCCCATAGATGAGTGAAACCATTCTGCGTCTTTCTCTCTCCCTCTGACTTACTTTACTCAGCATAATAGATTCCATGTACATCCATGTATAGGAAAATTTCATGACTTCATCTCTGCTGATGGCTGCATAGTATTCCATTGTGTATATGTACCACAGTTTCTTCAGCCACTTATCTGTTGAAGGGCATCTTGGTTGTTTCCAGAGTCTGGCTATTGTAAATAGCGCTGCAATGAATATAGGAGTAAGGAATGGATTTTTGTATTGTATTTTTGTGTTTCTTGGGTATATTCCTAGGAGTGGTATAGCTGGATCGTATGGAAGCTCAATTTCCAGTTTGTGAAGGAATCTCCATATCGCTTTCCATAAAGGTTGTACTAGACGGCATTCCCACCAGCAGTGAAAAAGAGTTCCTTTCTCTCCACATCCCCGCCAGCACTGCTTGTTTTCCTTTTTTGTGATGTGTGCCAAACTCAGTGGCGTGAGGTGGTACCTCACAGTAGTTTTGATTTGCATCTCCCTGACGATTAGTGATGTTGAGCATCTTTTCATGTGCCTATTGGCCATTTGCCTTTCTTCTTTTTCAAAGTGTCTGTACATTTCTTCTCCCCATTTTTTGATGGGGTTAGTTGTTTTTTTCTTGTATAGTTCTGTCAGTACCTTGTAAAATTTGGATATTAGCCCTTTATCTGATGAGTATTGGGTGAATAATTTCTCCCACTCAGTGGGTGGCCTTTGTATTCTGGGCACTATTTCCTTTGAGATGCAGAAGCTTCTCAGCTCAATATAGTCCCATCTGTTTATCTCTGCTTCCACTTGCTTGGAAAGTGCTGTCTCCTCCTTAAAGATGCCTTTAGTCTCAATGTCCTGGAGTGTTTCACCTACATGTTGTTCTATATACCTTATAGTTTCAGTTCTGATATCAAGGTCTTTAATCCATTTGGATTTTACCTTTGTACATGGTGTTAGCTGTGGGTCTGAGTTCGCTTTTTTGCAAGTGGCTAACCAGTTGTGCCAACACCACTTGTTGAATAGGCTTTCCCTGCTCCATTTAGGATTTCTTGCTCCTTTATCAAAAACAAGGTGGTTATATGTCTGAGGAACCTTCTCTGAGTACTCAAGCCTATTCCACTGATCTGAGGGTCTGTCTTTATTCCAATACCATGCTGTTTTTATAACTGTTGCTTTGTAACAAACTGTATATTTCTTACATACTACTACTGTACTTGTCAAACTATGCCTGCTTTGGCAGCATACATTTTTTACATTTTTTCATAATTACATTTTTTCAGTTACATAGTTATATTTTATATAGTTACATTTTTACATTTTCACACCAGTGCATTGAAAGGAAGTTTATTACAATGAAGCCCTGAAGGTTGTTTTTATTTATTTATTTATTTATTTATTTACTTTTGGTTTGGGGGCCACACCCGGTGACGCTCAAGGGTTACTCCTGGCTATTCGCTCAGAAATCGCTCCTGGCTTGGGGGACCATCTGGGACACCGGAGGATCAAACCACGGTCCATCCGATGGACCAGCCGCGTGCAAGGCAAATGCCCTACTGCTGTGCGATCGCTCTGGCCCCCAGTGGGTTTTTTTTTTTTTTTTTTTTTTTGGTTTTTGGGCCACACCCGGTAACGCTCAGGGGTTACTCCTGGCTATGTGCTCAGAAGTTGCTCCTGGCTTGGGGGACCATATGGGACACCGGGGGATCGAACCGCGTTCCGTCCAAGGCTAGCGCAGGCAAGGCAGGCACCTTACCTTTAGCGCCACCGCCCGGCCCCCCAGTGGGTGTTTTTAATGCTGTAGATGAATGAGGCCAAATCCATTCAACATTCATCTTAAAAGATGGTGGTTTGATACCTTTCAGGGCATGTTGAACACTGATTTCTATTATTCTCGAAGATGATTGAGTTTTGTTGATTTATTGATTTTCCGCATGGTAGTGGACTGGAAACTAATCATAACTATGTTTGAAGGGATTTTTTTTCCCCGTTGGGAAGAAGACTTGCTAAAGGAAGAAGGAAATGCCTTTATCAGCAGCATAGTGCTGTCTTCTAGGCTTTCCTGGAAAGTGGCAGAATTCTCTTTACACAGTACATGTTTGTTTCAGGCTGGGGATTCGTGAGAATGCTTTGTGTTAATTGGGACACTTTTCTTTTGTGTTAAAGATAGTGGGTGCCCGGCCTTGAGCCCAGGGTAAGTCTCTGTTTCAGCAGTAGCTTCCTGAGCCCCATCACAATGTGTGTCTAGGTTAGCAGAAGGAACAAGGGAGCATGTTAGTTACTGTTGAAAGAGGAATTATGTAAACCTCTCCAGAGTGTGTGCTTGTGTGTTCTTTCTCCTGGAAACTATCAAGTGTTCTTCAGTCTGCTTGTTTTCCAGGGAACAGTAACCTACAGACTTGGTAATGAAAATTGTTCTTTTCACCTCTGGATTCAGAAAAAATTTGCTTGGAAGGGCTGGAGAGGTAGTCCAGTGGGTATTCGAATACACTTGCCTTGCATACAGCCAACCCAGATACCCTGTTGGGCAATACATAAAGTCCTCTGGCCCCCATCAGGAGTGATTCCTGAGTACACAACAAGGAGTATGCCTTGAGCATAGCACACACACACACACACACACACACACACACACACACACACACACACAAAGTTTCTTGTGGACTAGTCTTTGGAAAGCTGATTCCCAATTAGGCAGTTTCCATGGGTTTCTGAGAAATTCCAACTCATGCCATGGGGATGGTATGGGCCTGAGCACATAGGCATTTGGAAGTCTGTGCCCAGTACTTTCCTGTGGCATGAGGTAAAAAGCATGTTCCTTCTCAGGATCTGCAGGGCATTTGGGGGTTCTTGCTTGTCTCCATAGAGCATGGATATAGGAACACTGGGTTGTGGTGTGAGACTCTGGCTCCTTCCTGGGATGCTGATCGTGGGATGTTGCTGATGGAAGGAGTATTGCAAGAATGAGATGAATGACTGGCAAGGAAGAAGGAGAGATGACTTGGCCATTTGTAGCCACAGAACTGGGAAGGAGCTGTGTATGGTGGCTGGTATATGTGCGGGCAGTCTGCTGCAGTAGACTCTGATTCTAGAGTCTTTCCTAACCCATGTATGTTGGTGAGATTGGATGTTCAAGAAAAGGGCCTCTGAAATTGCTTTGATTTTCCAGTTTAAAAGCTTGCCTAAGTCCTTGGGGTTGCTGTTGGAAGACATAACAGTGGTATGTCAATTCTTTTCATCTGCAAAGTAATGTTGATCAAGGTCAACATCTGGGACTGGTTTGATTCCTGGAACCTGCTAGGAGTGATCCCTGAGCAGAGAGCCAAGAGTAAGTCCTGAGCACTGTCAGGTGAGGCTCAAGTAACCAAAAAACAGCAACAGAAGTTAACATCTGACCCAGAAGAGGGGAACGAAAAACTTGGAAGATTCTTCACCGTAGGGATTTTAATAGGGATTTAATATGTAATTGTTTTCGTGAAGTTTAAAGTTTTTTTTAAATTAAACCATATTTTGAAGTAATTTTAGATTCATATGCATGATATTACACAGTGTATTTGAACAGTATGGGACAAAGCATTAATCAAGATACTTTTTTTTTTTTTTTTTGGTTTTTGGGCCACACCCAGCGATGCTCAGGGGTTACTCCTGGCTGTCTGCTCAGAAATAGCTCCTGGCAGGCACGGGGGACCATATGGGAAACCGGGATTCGAACCAACCACCTTTGGTCCTGGATCGGCTGCTTGCAAGGCAAACACCGCTGCGCTCTCTCTCCGGGCCCTAATCAAGATACTTTAATATACCCAAAATACAGAGCATTTCTATCACCACATGGGTTGCTCCTATTCTTTTATATGCACCTACTTCCTCTCTTTCTACCTCTGGCAACCATTAATTTGTTCTCTATATAGTTCAGTCATTTAAAAAAAAAGTATAAAAGAGAAATTATATGGTATGTCTCAGAATTTTTCTTATTAATTTTTGGAAGGTATACAACACTTTCTAAAGTGCCCTCTTGTTATATAATTTGCCTTTTTTTTTTTTTAACAAAATGGATTCTATCTGAAGGTAAAAATTCTAATGGTTAAGAGGTTCAATTTATTGATTTTTTTTCCTTGTATGGATCATGTCTTTAGTCTTAAGTTAACTTACTCCTAAATCCCAAAGATTTTAAAAAATTTTTATCTATTACTATATTTGGAGTCTTCACTTTGTGGTGCTTGAGGACTACTCCTGGCTTTGTTCTTGGGGTCACTCTTGGCTGTGCTCAGGAGGACTACAGGGTGCTGGAGATCAAGCCTGTGCCTTACACATGCAAACCCTGAATCATGCAAATCCATAGAATCTCTCTCTAACCCTAAAAGTCCTTATAGATTCACATGGTATAAAATTTGCCATCATTACTTAACTATGTGTATGCTCCTGTACTCGATTTTTGTTGAAAAGGGCACCTTTTATACTTTTATCAAAATTCATTTGGGAATATATGTGTAAATCAGGTTTTGGAGGGCTCCTCTAAGCTCAATGCGTCAGTTCCCATTGATAGTGTTCAAGGCAGCAGCTATTTTATTTCAAAACATTTCAAGTGCCTTCACTTCTAATCAACTTTTAGAATAATAACAATTTTTTTTTTGTTTTTGCTTTTTTTTTGGTCACATCTCGTGATGCTCAGAAATGGCTCCTGGCTAGAGGAACCATATGGGATGCTGGGGATTGAACCCAGGTCAGTCCTGGGTCAGCCACGTGCAAGGCAAAAGCCCTACCGATGTGCTATCGCTCCGGCCCCAACAGTTCTTAATATCTACATAAAACCTTGCTGGACATTTGGGGAAAATTTATAATTATCATACATTGAGTCCTTGGTGGTATTTTGGGGATACATCCATCTGTACTTTAGGACTTAGTCCTGGCTCTGTGTTGGATATCAAACCTAGGTTGGGCCGGAGAGATAGCATGGAGGTAAGGCATTTGCCTTGCATGCAGAAAGTCGTGGGTTCGAATCCTGCCATCCCATATGATCCCCTGAACCTGCCAGGAGTGATTTCTGAGCGTAGAGCCAGGAATGACCCCTGAGCGCTGCCGGGTGTGACCCAAAAATAAAAAAATAAAATAAAAATAAAAAAAAAGCCTAGGTTGATGTGTGCAAAGCAAGTGCTATACCTTCTTTTCTTATCCCTCTAACCCTATATTGAATCTTCAGTCACTGAACATGGTACGTCTCTCCATTGATATTGTTGGTATAATGAAGTGTACTTGATTTATTAGGTTTATATCTAAGTATATCTAAGTATTTTATTTTTTTAAGTGATTGAAATGACACCATGTTATTATCATACTATTATTAGTTTGGAGAATGCACCTAATGGTTCTTAGGGATTGTCCTCTGAATTGTTTGGGGGCAACATGTAGTATTGAGAATTGAACCAAAGGTTCTTGCATGCAGAGCATGCACTCAGCCTAGCATTGTATTTTTAATTTCTGTGTCTATACATTTATTGGTAGTATTTAGTATTACCATACTGTGTATGTGTGTTTAGCTTGTACTCTTTAACCTTACAGAGCACACTCTTGGTCCCAATTTTTTTGTATGGACTTTCAAGTTTTCTATGTAGATGATCATGCCGTTTGCAAATAGGGTTTGTTTCCTTTTTAATTTATATGATTTTTATTACCTTTTTAATTTTCAAAAACAGAATAGTTTTATTAAAAGAAGTTTAGAGAGAGGTGAAGGAGAGAAAGAGATTTGTGTTCGAGAGAAAATGGACTTCTCCAGAGGGAGAAAATCCTTTATTTCTTTTTCTTATCTTATTTCACTGGATAGACCTTCTAGCACATTTTGAAAAGAAACTTTAAAGGCGAAAATCTATCTCTAGTTCCTGTGTTAAGGAGAAGTATTCCACTTTAGACCACTAATCTAATTGTAAGGTTTTGAAAACTGATCCTTATTGAGTTGAGAAAGTTTCCTTCTATTCTTACTTTCCAGAGGACTTTTTAATTAAACGGGCATTGAATTTTAACATTTTTGGTATGAATTTTATTAGTTTTTCTGTTAATTGAATAGATTCACTTTTTTCATCCTTGCACAGGGGCCATGCTAATCTTCTCTGTATCGTTCCAATTTTAGTGTATGTGCTGCCAAAGCGAGCACAAATAGATTCACTTTTTTTCAAATATTGAATTAGTGAGGAATCCCTAGAATAAAGTCAAATTTATTGGTTCTACTTGGTTGTGTGTGATTATTTTTATAGATAGCTGAATTCCAATCTCTTTTTTTTTTTTTGGTTTTTGGTTTTTGGTCACACCCGGCAGTGCTCAGGGGTTACTCCTGGCTTCACGCTCAGACGTTGCTCCTGGCAGGCTTGGGGGACCATATGGGATGCTGGGATTAGAACCACCGACCTTCTGCATGCAAGGCAAACACCTTACCTCCATGCTATCTCTCCAGCCCCCCAATCATTTTATTAAGCACTTGTATTCATAAGGGATATTGGTCTGTAGTTTTTATTTGTGTTTGTTGGTGATATTTTATTTGATTTTTTTGTTTGTTTGTTTGTTTGTTAGTTTTTAGGCAACACTTAGCATTGTCCTGGGGCTACACCCAGGTATGTGTTTGGAGTGCTTAGAGACCAGGTTGTGCCTGGGATCAAACCTGGTCCTCATACATAGAGAGCTTTTGTTCTGTCTTTGAGCCCCTCTCCCCGGCCTTTTTTTTTTTTTTTTTTATCTGATTTTAGTGTCAAGACAATACTAGTTTTATAAAATGCACAGAGAAGTGCTTCCTTCTTTCCTGTTCCTAGAAGTGGTTAAAGAAGTAATGTTAATTTTTATTTAAACATCCTTCACTCAGACAATCTGGACCTAAATACTTCCTTTTGGGAAGTCTTGAAATCACTGATTAAACTTCAATGATGATAAATGGCTGTGAAGTATTTGTTTCATGAAATACAGTTTTGGAGGAAAATTTTAAATTTTCAAATATGTATGTACTGTGTTATTCGGAGCATTCCTTCATTGCATTGTCAATACTTTAACCCAGTTGTAAATTGTGAAGCGACAGTCAATGGCTATCAATCTTATTGGAAATGTATAAAATTCATGAGGATTGCAAAGAGCCAACTTTTGCCTTAAATGATTGTCTCGTTTTTTGTTGTGTTTTTTTTTTTTTTTTGTGGGGGAGGTTGGGTCACACCTGGCTCAATGCTCAGAAATTGCTCCTGGCAGGCTCTGGGATCATATGTAATGCCGGGATTCAAACCACCGTCCTTCTGAATGCAAGGCAAATGCTCTACATCAGGGGTGGCAAACACGCGGCTCTCGAGCGGCATGCGGCTCCCGGCCAAAATGAATGCGGCTCTTTGTCTCTTATCATTATTTTGTATACTGTGGCTAAACAGCTGCATGGGCCGGGGGACCCGTGTGTCACATGTTGGGTCACATCTTGCCGTTAGTTCTTAGTGTGGAGGACGCAGCACACCCTCACCATCCCTGCAGGATTTTGATCCTCATTCAAAATGGCAAAATGCAATATGTGTTTAATATATTATTGTTAAAATTATATGCTTCTGTGTGAGTGTTCGTCTGTTTTGGCAGGTCACTGCGTGGTGTGGCTCTCTGACTCTCACAGTTTAAAATTTTGGCTCTTTGTGTCGAACTTGTTCACCACCCCAGCTCTATATCCATGCTATCTCTCCAGCCTTCTATTTTTTTTCCTTCAATCTTTGCTCTTTTACTTGTTCCCTTCTGTTTGCTTTTCCTCCTTTACTCACTTTGTTTATTTGTTTGCTTTGGGGGCCACACTTGGCAGTGCTCAGGGGACCATACAATGTTGGGGATCAAGCCTCAATGCCTTCTTGTAAAGATGTAGTCAAGCATTTTTAGCTATCTTCCAGGATCTATACTTTTCAGCTTTTTTATTTTTATTTTTGGGCCACACCCAGCAGCACCAGTTACTTCTGGCTGTGCTCAGAAATTGCTCCTGGCAGGCACGGTGGACCATATGGGATGCCAGGATTCAAATCACTGTTGGTCCTGGATTGGCCACTTGCAAATGCCTTACCACTGTGCTATCTCTCTGGCCCCAAACAATTGGTTTTGTTTGTTTTTATTTTTTTTTGTTTTTTTTGGGTCACACCTGACAGTGCTCAGAGGTTACTCCTGGCAGGATTGGGGGGCCATATGGGATGCTGGGATTCGAACCACGGTCCTTCTGCATGCAAGGCAGACACCCTACCTCCATGCTATTTCTCTGGCCCCATTTTTCAGCTTTTTGAGGAGGAAACTCGTGTGTGTGGGGGGGAGGGAGAGAGAGAGAGGGAGGGAGGGAAAGGGAGAGAGAGAGACCTGGCAATGTTCAGGGCTTAATCCTGATGGGTTTAGGGGACCATATGTATCGTCAGGAACCCAACCTTATTCTGTTATGGACAACCCTATACAAATTCAATACACTTACAGCCTAGTAGTGAGCTTTTTAATTTCTAAGTGTTTAGTGATTTCATGCTGTCTTTCCAGTACTGATTGCTAGTTTGTTCCATTATGGTGACCAAAATACTTTTAAATTTATTGAGATTTGTTTTGTGGTACAGGATCTTGTCTATCTTGGTATTGCCTATGTGGAAATGTTCTCTGTATACTTGAAAAAATTACTTGCATATATTCTATCTTCTCCCTGCCACACCTCAAAGTCTCCTCAGATTTAGTATTCTCACTCAATAAAATGATTTACTTAAAAATAATAAAGAGGCTAGAATGATAGTACAGTGGGTAGGGTGCCTTCTTTGTGGGTAACCAATCCAGGTTTGATGTACGCCACAGAGTCCCTCAAGGCCACCAGAAGTGATCCCTGAACACAAAGCCAGGAGTAAGTTCTGAGCACTGCCATATGTAGCCCCCAAGCCTAACAAATAAATAAAGATAATATATTATGGTGTTGTAGACTGGAATGGCCCATGAATAACTTAGTCCTGTTGGTTGCTAGAGGGGAGTGTGTTGTAATGATGCTGATAGTATTTCTTTGTTTTCTGGGAGAGCTAGGGGCATGAGGAGTTAGTAAATAATTTGAAATAAGATCTTCTGGTAGAAACAAGACTTGAAGATATTCATTGACTATTTGGGGTAACTCACATTCAACCAGGAAGATAGTAGATTTTATTTTCTCTGTTGAAAATGTATGTTCCAGAGAGGTCTCTATTACAGCCTTGTGTTAGAAAAGTCTAAAGAAAATTAAGCTTGGTTGCAAAATCGGGCCAGAAAATAAAACTTGCCGAGCAGGATCGGAGGGTATGGATATGGTTCAAGGTTAACCAGAAATCACTGCTGCTTTTAAATACACACATACACTGGGACTGGAGAGATGGCATGGAAGTGGGACATTTGCCTTGCATGCAGAAGGATGGTGGTCCCTGAGCCTGCCAGGAGTGATTTCTGAGTGTAGAGCCAGGAGTAACTGCTGAGCACCACCGGGTGGGACCAAAAAAAAATACATACATACATATATATATATATATATACACACACATACACTATATATACATGTATATGTATATATGTCATATATAAAAAGATTAATTTTTAGTATACATTTTATTCTAATTGTGATTTACACAGTATTGTCGCTTCTTGAGTGAAATAATTTATTATTTACTAAAAGCTTGTTTGGTACGGGAGGGGGGCATATGGGATGCCAGGATTTGAACCACCATCCTTCTGCATGCAAGGCAAATGCCCTACCTCCATGCTATCTCTCTGGCCCCACTCAGGAGTCTTTTCTAAAACATATGCTGAGTGATATTCCTGTTCCAGAGAGGGTGCTTCTTACTGAGGACATAAAGATTGAGTTATGGAGTCATGTGTTCTTTGTTAACCCACAGAAGAAAAATAAATCAAGAAATTCTTGAGCCTTTGGCTGAGAAAACTCAAGAGCAATTGTGACCTCAAAGACTATTTTAGTTTCTGATGCTGCAGTTTGCATTTGAAAAATAATATTAAACATGCTTTGTTTAGAAGGTATATTTTATTATCTGCTTGCATACTCAGTTTTATTGGAAAGCTAGGGCATTTTTCACTTTTTCTCTTCATGTGCCTGGCCCTCGAGTGTGGGTCAGGGAATCTGCACTTGTTTGACCACAGGCTTCTTTCTTCTTTCTAGGATTGTATTATAAAGTCCAAATATAACTTTTTTAAAGCTTATATCCATTTTTGTGTTTTATTTCTGTAGGTATAGAAGCCTCCAGGTACTAAGAAAAATGTATCTATGTGGATTTTCTTCTCAATAGCACAAATTTATCAAGGCTGTCTACCTAAGTGGTGGTGTACTTAAATATCCAGCATCTCCAGTAGCTCTCTACTCTGCAGTTCACCTCACTTCATCTTAGTTTAACCTGTCCAACCAGGTCTATGTCAGGTCAGTGACGGAAGACCTTGTCTCATTCATTCCTTTTCATACAAGGCAACAAAAAGTTGGAAAATGTAGGGAAACACAGCAGAATGTTTACTTCTGTGACATAGGAGTTTCTCTTAAGTATCTGTCTTTTAGGACAGAGACTGCATACAAGTTCCTGGCTAGAGTCCTGGAAAGGATCCTGTCTTTTTTTTTTTTTTTTTTTTTTTTTGCTCACCTCAGGCTGTTTGATTTAATTGCTGTTTTCTTGGAGAAAATAGAGAAGGTGACTCTAAAGAAGTTGCTTCTACCTAAGTAAGTAGTATTTGGTTGATGGCTGCTGATAGCTATGGATAAAAAGCTCAAATTTTGTTTTATGTCCCTTTGTTAAGGAGTCAACTCTTTTGTTCCTTATATAAAAAAATTTAAATTATACTGTTTATTACAACTGCCTTGTAATTTCTTCATTCTTTTTGTGCGCAAAGGTATCAACCGTGCAACTCCCATTGCTCAAGGGGCCATGTTGTGCCAGGGCTTGAGCTTGAGGACTCAGGCATACTAGATAGGTCTCTATCACTTTAGGTTATTTCTGAAGCCCTGGTGTCTGAGCATATGTGTGTCCTTGTGTTCAGTGCTGTGAATGGAGCACATGTGCCTGAGTTCTACTCCCTGAGCTACAGCTTCAGCTCTAGTCCTGTTATTTATTTATTTATTTATTTATTTATTTATTTATTTATTTATTTATTTACTCATTTTTATATTGCGTTTGGTCCATTCTTGGCTCTGCTATTTCTTTTTATTTTGGAGGGAAGGTTAGGCCACACCCGACTATGCTCAGGGCTTACTCCTCTGCCTTGGTGCTTAGGGATTTCTCCTGGTGGGATTTGGGGAACCATAAGGGATCTCAGGATGGAACCTGGATTGGTTGCATGAAAGGCAAGCACCCTAAACTCTTTCACGCTGCCTGTTGTACTATAGCTGCAGTTCCAAGGCAAGTCTCTTAACCCTTAAACTATCTTTCTAGCCCCCTGATATTTTTTTTTTAACTTTTGGCTCTGGGGCCACACTTAGCGATACTCAGAGATTACTCCTGGCTCTGCATTCAGAAATCAGTCCTGATGGTGCTCAAGGGACCATATGGGATGCTGAGGATAGAACTCAGGTCAGCTGTGTGCATGGCAGCACCTGACCCATTGTACTGACTCTCAGTGCCCCCCTCCCGTACCTTCATAATTAACCTAAATGTAGTGGACATGTATGGTACTTCATATCCATGATTCACCATTACTTTTTCTTTCTTTATTGAGCTTCTTAAGTAGCTCAGAGTTTGCAGGGTTACTGTTAACAATACTGGGCTCAGCTGTGTGGGCTGGGCAATTTTCTGCTTGTACCCTGCAGTGCTCATAAGGCCCTGACGGGTTAATCTTAGGGCCTCCACATACCAAGTGTGTGCTACAACTCTGTGAGCTTTTTCCAGCTCATCACCATTACTCTGTTAGATTAAACTCTTTTATTTATTATTTTAAAAAATTGGCAGTGCACCAGTAATGCTCTGGAATCACTCTTAATGGTGTTCAGATTCTATATTTGGTGTCAGGGATTGAGCCTAGGTCAGTTCACATGCAAGGTAAGAACCCTATTCATTTAACTATCTCTTGCACCCCTGTTAGGTTAAACAACCCCTACAAATAATTGGAAGAAAGAAGTCAAGCAGTTTTTATAATCATTTGTATCTACCTGTTAACAGTTTTTCTGATAATTTGCCTTCGATAAACCTGGTAGTTTATTTGCTGGGACTTCTTCTTTCTGACTCTGTAGAAATACATCTAGCTTATGATAATAAATGACTGCCTAGCAGCTATGTCTGTTGTCATTCTCATCTGTGAGACTGTTATGAACTTCATGGAATTAAGAGCTCTGAAATGTTTTCCATGGTGACTGTAATCTGAGACTGCACATATAAAATGCAATGATGCTCCTACTCCAAGGGCCCAGAAGATAGATAAAAGGAGTTCTGTGGTCACTCCAGGAGTTCCACCTCACTCCAGGGGCTCATCATGAAATCTGACCCAATAGTAGTCGACTTCTTAGATATTGAAAATTAATTTGGGGGGCCAGAGCGATAGCACAGCGGCAAGGTGTTTGCCCTGCATGTGGCCAACACAGGACGGACTCTCTTTTGAATCCCGGCATCCCATATGGACCCTGAGTCTGCCAGGAGCGACTTCTGAGCACAGAGCCAGGAGTAACTCCTGAGCACCATCAGGTGTGACCCCCCTCTACCCCCAAAAAAAGAAATTAATTTGGTCAGGGGGGCTGGAGAGATAGTGCAGTGGGTAGAGCACTGACCTTCCATACAGTCAACCCAGAGTCAGTCCCTGGCATCCCATATAGTGCTTGAAGTCCTGCCAACTGTAAGCCTTGAGCACCAATAAGTGTGGCTCCCAAACCAGTAAATAAATAAAATAAAAATGAATTTGATCTTTGAGCCTCCTCCACCCCTTTATTAGCCAGACATAGCAGCAGTACAGTGACAGTGACATTCACTCCAGACTCAGTACTTGCCCACCTTACATGATATTTAAAAATGCCTGTTGTGGGCCTCCCAATGCTTACCACAGATTGTGTTCTTTACACTGACTGTATAGAAAGAGGAGGTACAGTAAGTGCACCCATATACACCTCAGCCCAGGCCCTTTGCCTGGTCTGTATTGTGAATGGGGGGGACATGGAAAAAAATTGCCTGTTGTGTTAGAAGCAATTGGTTGCACTGCATTATGACATAGCCTCTGTGGTAAGACTCTTCAAATGCACGTGTTGATCTCACAGTAAGAGTTTTTGCTACACTTAAGAGTATGACTTTTATCACTGTGATTGGACAGCACATGAATACTAAAAACTACCATCATGAAATAAGTTTGCTCTGTACCATGTATACATTGCTACAAAAAGGAAATAATTTGTGGATGAAAGATGAATAAATAGAAGATTAGAGTATCCCAGAAAATATTCCTAGTAGACACGTTCTGCCTAGTGGCTGAGCCGAAGTGACAGTCCATCATTTCATACCGCATCATCTTACCTTTACCCAGCATAGTGTTTCCAAAGTTAATGTTGCCTGCACCCCTCTTGGCAGCCCTGGGTTGACCTGGGAGGTGTGCAGTTAGGGGGAACTTTGTGGGTTTGCTTACAAAAGGTAATTTTCCCTCTGGAAAGGGGATGGTAACCCAAGGGAACCTTTGACTAGCATCAGATAGTACACTATAGGTAAATAACTAGTGTGATTCTTTCTCTACTTTTATTTTTTAGATAGCAGTTTATCCATTTAAAGTAGATAATTTAATTACTTTTATTTAGTTAATTTTGAGGGTTTAGGCCGCACCCAACTTTCCTCAGAGTTATTCCTGACTGTTCAGGGATCATTCCTAGCAGAATTCGGGAACCCTATATGGAGGGCAAATGCAAGGCACTGCTGTATTATCTCCCCAGACCTAATTAGTTGTTGTGGCACATTCACACAGTTGTGCAGTCATCACCACTATTAGAACATTGTCACCTCTTTGAAAGTCCTTTTCTTAGTATTCTAACCTCTAGCTACCAGCCTGGCAGCTATTCATCTTTACTCAGTCACTAGATTTGCTCATTCTAGACATTTTTTTTTTGTTTCATTTTTGGGCCACACCCAGTGGTACTCAGGTTACTCACTCTGCACTCAGAAATCACTCCTGGCAGGCTTGGGGGACCACATGAGATGCTGGGACTCAAACCCAGGTTCTTCCTGGGTTGCATGCAAGGCAAATGCTTTACCACTGTGTTACCTATCACTCCAGTCCCTAGACTTCTTTTATTTATTTATTTATTTATTTATTTATTTATTTATTTATTTATTTATTTATTTATTGGGTTTTAGATTACACCTGGCAGTGCTCAGGGGTTACTCCTGGCTCTACACTCAGAAATTGCTCCTGGGAGGCTCCGGGGACCATATGAGATGCCGGGATTTGAACCACCGTCCTTCTGCATGCAAGGCAAACACCTTACCTCCATGCTATCTCTCCAGCCCCAGACTGCTTTTATCTAACCAGAGTCATACTATCGGTGGCATTTTGTTTCTGGCTACCTTCCGGTTCAAGGTTTACCATGTTGTAACTTGTATCAATAACTTGAAAAAAATTAAAGAATTGTGATCCACAGTTATTTGATAGTTGACTTTTAGGCTTATAATATTTCAATACCTGTCACACCACCAATGTCAACTCCAGCATCACCATTGTTCTTGTATCCATCAACCACAGCCCCTGCCACTTTGACAGGCACATTACAAAGTTTGTAGTTGGAGGTTATATCTCATGTTTTCAGTGTTGTTTGTGCTTTGGATCACATCACCAATATAACTGAAGCCACAACCTCAGTTCCCCCTTTACTTTCCTTTCTCATCTTCCTTCACATCTTGGTTTCTGCCTCTGTCCTCCTTAAGTTCTGGAGTCAAGGGAGATCGATCTAGCCACCCATTCCCTTTGCTACATTACATTTTCTCATTCAGTTATTCCAAAGTCAGTTACCATAGATAAGTGAAATTATCTTGTATTTGCCTTCCTTCTGGCTTACTTCAGTCATCATATTTTCCAGTTCTGACCAGGTTGGAGCAAACTGCATGATTTCGTCTTACCTTGTAGCTGCATAGTATTCCATTGCATATATATATATATATATATATATATATATATGTATGTATATATATGCATATATACATAAAGAACATAATATACACACACATATACCAAATCTTCATAATCCAGTCATTCGTGGTTGGAAATCTAGATTTTATTGGAAACCTAGCTGCATAGTATTCCATTTCATATATATATGTATATATGTATGCACATACCACATTTTCATAATTCATCCGTGGTTGGAAACCTAGATTTAGTCCGTAGCTTAGCTATCATATTAAATGTAACAATGAATAATGATGTATTCTTTTGAATAGATTTTTTGGGTGGGGTTTGGTTTTTGGATCACACCCATCAGTGATCAGGGGGTTACTCCTGGCTTTACGCTCAGAAATTGTTCCTAGCAGGCATGGGGGACCATATGGGATCCTGGGATTCAAACCATTATCCTTCTGCATTCAAGGCAAATGCCCTACCTCCATGCTATCTCTCCACCCTTGAATAGATATTTTTAAATTCTGGGGTAGATACCCAAAAGTGGAATTGCTGGGTAATATGGTAGCTCAATTCTAAGTTTACTGAGTACTTTCTGTACTATTTTCCATTGGGTTGAAACAGACAACATTCTCCTTAGCAGTGGATAAGAGTTTCTTTTTCACTACATCCCCACCAGCACAGATTGTTTATACTGTTCTTGATATGTGTGCCATTCTCTCTGTTGTGACATGATATCTAATTGTTGTCTTTATTTGGATTTCCTTAATGATGGGTGATGCTGAGCATTTTTTCTTGTGCCTATTGGTGCCTATTCCTCTGTCAAACATCTGTTCATTTTCTTTTCCCACTTTTTGGTAGTGTTTTGGGTTTTTTATTGTTGTTGATTTTGTATTATATTTGTCCTGGATATCAAGCCTTTGTCTGATGTGTCAAATGCAAATATATTTTCCATTCAATTACCTATCTTTTCATGTGTAGACTGTTTATTTTGCCATAAGGAAACTCTTTAATTTGATGTAGTCCTATTTGTTTATTTTTATTTTGTTGCCTTTGCCAGTGGTACTAGATCACTGCTATATCTTTTTCAGTGTACTTTATAGTTCTGGTCAGATCTCTGGTCTTTGATCCACTTTTAATTGACTTTTGAGTGAGATGTGAGATAGAGATCAAGCCTTAATTCCTTACACATACACTGGATAATTTCTTTTTGGTTTTTGGTTTTTGGGTCACACCTGGCAGCGCTTGGGTTACTCCTAGCTCAACGCTTAGAAATCACTCCTGGCAGATTTGGGGGACCATATGGGATGACAGGATTTGAACCACCATCCTTCTGCATGCAAGGCAAATGCCCTACCTCCATGCTATTTTCCGGCCCCTGGATAATTTCTTATCCAATTTTTCTACCATCATTTGTTGAAGATGCTATTTTCACTTCACTCCTGTTATCAACTCCTTTATTAAAAAGTAGTTGTCCATATATAGATGTGGTTTTGAAATTGGGTATGCAAGTCTGACCCTTTGATCAGAGAGTCTATCTTAGTATCAGGCACTTTTGATCACTATATCTTTATAATACAGTTCCAAATTAGGTACTGAGATACCTCCACATTTCTTTTCTTTTCTCTCTTTTTTTTTTTTTTTTTTTTTGGTTTTTGGGCCACACCTGGCAGTGCTCAGGGGTTACTCCTGGCTGTTGGCTCAGAAATAGCTCCTGGCAGGCACAGGGGACCATATGGGACACCGGGATTTGAACCAATAACCTTTGGTCCAGGATTGGCTGCTTGCAAGGCAAACACTGCTGTGCTATCTCTCCAGGCCCACCTCCACGGTTCTTTTTTTTTTTTTTTGGTTTTTGGGCCACACCCGGCAGTGCTCAGGGGTTACTCCTGGCTGTCTGCATAGAAATAGCTCCTGGCAGGCACAGGGGACCATATGGGACACCGGGATTCGAACCAACCACCTTTCGTCCTGGATCGGCTGCTTGCAAGGCAAACACCGCTGTGCTATCTCTCCGGGCCCCCACCTCCACATTTCTTATTCTTCATTTTGTCTTTGGCTATTCATGATCTCTTCTGATTTCATAAAAATTTTATTATTGACTTTTCTAGGTCATCGAAGAGTGTTGTCTGAATTTGAATGGGAATTGTGTTGAATCTACAGAATAGCTTAGATACTAGATATTATAGTCATCGTTTTAAAAATATTGATTCTTCCTACCCATGAGCATGGAATATTTTTCCCTTTTCTAAGGTCTTCTTTCTCTCCTTTTTTTTTTTTTAATTTGCTTTTTGGGCCACACCTTGTGATGCCCAGGGGTTATTCCTGGCTCTGCACTCAGAAATCGCTCCTGGCTTGGGGTTCCATGTGGGACTACGGGGATCAAACCATGGTCTGTCCTGGATCAGCCGCATGCAAGGCAAATGCCTACCTCTGTGCTAGTGACTTAAGTTATCACAGTATGAGTCTGTTTTTTTATAGGTGACCTTTCAGTAATTCTCTTTTGATTGATTTAATTGTCACAATTGTTGTCAGTTCTTGTTTGTCTGAAAAGTCCTTATCCTTCCCTTGAGTCTAAATGATAGTTTTGCAAAATAGTGGCTTCTAGGCTGGAAATTTTTTTCTTCAATACTTGGAAATGTGTTTCCACACTTTGCTGGCTTGTAAGGTGTCATATAAGGTCGGTTGCTATTGTTACATTGTTTTCCTTATACTGGAAAGACTACTAAAATTAATCTGTCTTTGTCTTTTGATTTTACTGTGTATTTTTTTGTTTGAGTCTATTTTGTTTGGTACTCTTTGGGCTTCTGAATATGTGCAGGTGCCTCTCTTTGGAGAAAAAGAAAGTTCTCAGTGTTTATTTCTTCTGACAGCCATTCTTTTCCTATCCCTCTTTCTGTCCTTCTGTTATTCCTATGATTTGAAGATTATTTGTATGGCTATTATTTGTCAAGAATCTTACATTCCTTTCAATTTATTTATCTCCCACTTTCTTGATGATTTTGAATGTCTCATCTAAGTGAAATGTGAAATGTGTTGTCTTTATGTGGCAAACAAATTTAATTTAATTTAATATCCATAAGATTAGTCTATGCTGTGATATCTTGATTTTTTCCTTTCTTTCTTGAGTAATCTTGCAGAATTTGTATTGTCTGTGATTTTCTCTCATTCATCTGTCAATGGAACATTTAGGTTACTTCTACTTTGGACTGTTGGAAATAATGTTCCCATCATCATGGGTTTAGGTCTGTTTTGAGTCCCAGCTTTGAGTTCTTTGGGGCTTATGCATGGAATTAAATCAGTGCCTCTCTTTTCTTTCTTTTGGTTTTGTTTTGGGGCCACACCTGGTATGGGCTTTAGTACTACTACTGACTCTTTGCTTGGGGATTGCTCTTGGGAGTGCTCGTGGGACCATGTGTTGTTGTGGTTTAAATCCAGACCTCCTACATGCATGTAAGCCATTTGAACCACCTCTCTTAATGTGATCCTGTTTAACTTCAACCCTCTGTGGTCAGAGGAAATACTTTTTGTCTGTCTTTTGAAATCTATTGAAAGTTGTTTGTAGGCTTATAGACTGTGCACTCAGAATCTTGCCTGAAAGACATCTCCCACCCATTTGAGAAGAATGTGGAGATCTACTTGAATAATCTGTTGTCCTCCACATCATTCTGTTCTATTCTTGTCAAAGTGATTGTAAGTGGGGAATTAAAATCTGTAATTGTTATTATTGAACTGTGTATTTCTCCATTTCATTCTGTTATTTTTGCCTCATGTTTTGATGGTCTGTTATTATATTCATTATAGTGTGTTAATAGTTATAATTGTTATGAAATAAGAAGTTTCCTGATGAGTTCTATGAATTAGTTCTGAACATTCCTATTATTATTCCCAGTATTCCAGACTTGCTCCTTTATGTTTTTGGTTTTTGGTCACACCCGGTGGCATTCAGGGGTCACTACTGGCTCTGCACTCAGAAATTGCTTCTTGGGGCTGGAAAGATAGCACAGAGGTAGGGCGTTTGCCTTGCATGCAGTCGACTGAGGATGGACATTGGTTTGAATCCCAGCATCCCATATGGTCCTCCGTGCTTGCCAGGCACAATTTCTGAGCACAGAGCCAGGAGTAACCCCTGAGCTTTGCCAGGTGTGACCCAAAACCAAAACCAAAACAAAAAAAAGAAACTGCTCCTGGCAGGCTCGAGGGACCCTATGGAATGCCGGAAATTGAACCGGGGTCCATCCAGGTTTGGCCATATGCAAGCCAAATGTCCTTCCACTGTGCTATCACTCTGGCCCCAGACTTGCTCCTTTAGTGGCTGATTGTGAAGGCCACTGAGTGCTTGGCAGTGTTTTCATCTTGGTAATACACTGTCCTTCAGTATATGAATTACAGTAAATAAAAGGACATTTTTTCTCAATAGCATTGATTTAATGACTCTGAAGATTATTATTTTTCAAAAGATTCCACTATTTTTGAATATGCAGCTATTCCCTCTGTAGCTTACTCCCATAGTGTGGCTTATGGTCTTTCAATGATAGTTTGGTGTGAAAAATGGCATGTGTTCAGTGGAAAACTACACTGGGGGGCCAGGTTGATGGCTCAAAGGAGTAGATTAGCTGTTTTCCACACAAGCTTTGGTTTCTAACACTTCAAATCACCACAGATCTCTACTTGGTATATCCATCATCAGAAATTTTGTTTAGGGCCTAATTACCTAAAACTTTCCCTGTTCAGTTTTCTGTCAGAATTATACATATTCTACCTGTTAGTTCCATGGAGTGCCTTACTACCTGTTAGTTCCATGGAGTGCCTTAGAAATTGCTGTGGGGGGCCGGAGAGATACCACGGAGGTAAGGCGTTTGCCTTTCATGCAGGACGGTGGTTAGAATGCCGGCATCCCATATGGTCCCCCGAGCCTGCCAGGAGCAATCCCTGAGCGCTGCTGGGTGTGACCAAAAAAAAAAAAAAAGTTGCTGTGGAAGACTACGATTCTGCCTTGAGCACCGGAGAAGTGTCTAAAAGTGTGGACTCCAGAGACAGCTTGGTCTTATGTTTAGTAACTCACTAGCACTGTGAGTTTCCCTATCTGCTCACCTGTCATCCAGCCATGATGACCTACTTCCTGGATCCTTCTGAGAATTCAGAAAAATACTCAGTAAGAAATATTTGGCTCGGGACCTTGCATTAATAAGTTTTCATCATCTTTGGGATTCTGTAAATGTTTGACTGAATAGTTAAGAGTATTTCTTTTGGGGGTGGCCACACTTCATGGTGCTCAAGGCTTATTCTTGGCTCTGCATTTAGGGTCATGCCAGAGATTGAACTCAGGTTGGCCACATGGGTGGAAGGTTCCTTACCCACTGTCTAACTTTCAGGCTTGAGTGAAGTTTTTGCTTTGTTTTGGGGTCACAACTGATGATGCTCAGGGGTTAAATCTGGCTCTGTGCTAAGGAATTATTCCTGGACGTTTTCAGGCAGCCATATAGAATATTGGGGTCTGAATCCAGGTTGGCCAGGTGGAAGTCAAGAGCCCTACCTGTGGTACTGTTGTTCCAGCCTTGTGTGAATCATTTTATGGAAATTATTAACCAACTTAGAAAAAACTTGTAACAGGGTATCAGGACCTCCCCCTCACCTCAGAAGCTCTGGTACAAGCTGATCTGGGATTGGAGCTCAATGGGCCAAGCACATGCTTTGTGCGCAGAAGATCTGTGATCTTCCACGTGATCACCTGAGCACCAGTGAGAGTTGTCCCCAGCACCTGGTGATGTGTGGTGCAGAAATACAGGTATCCTACAATCCCAGACTTCCAAAGAAAATGATCTGTTTGATCTGGTAAGATAGATCCTATTTTAGATATGCTGAGAGTCTATTAGTAAAGAGTTTTCTCCCTAGTATTCTGCTTTTCCTTGGGAGGTGGGGTACAATCAGCAATACTCAGGACTTAATTCTGTGATCAAAGATCACTCCTGGTGGGCTCAGAGGACTATTTTGGGGTACCAGGAATTGAACTCAGGTTGTCTATGTACAAGCAAGTGTCTTATCCACTGTCCTCTCTGCCCCATCCTCTTGCTTTTAAAAAATATGATTTAGAAGGCTGCATACTGGTTTTTATTAGGGTATTTTAGGGTGTTATTTGCCCTGCATAATGACTATTTATTTTAAAAAATTCTTTCATTTCTATTAATGTGTGATTCTAATAAGGTTTACTGCAGTTAGCCAGGCAGATTTTTATCAACACTGGAAATACACTGGGTTTTTCTCCTTCATTAATCAGGTTCAAGGTTAAAGAAAGTCTAAGCCAGTAAGCTAGTAATCTAGTGTCAATTGTTGCTTGTGGTGATGTGAGCTTTTTAGAGCTAAAACCCTTTTTCTCTAGGTGCCACCTAGATTTTTCATATATTGCTTCACATCCTAAGACACAAACATTATAACTCCCTCTATAATCAAGGAAATTGAAATACTTAAGATTAAGTAGCTTGTTAAAATACTCAGAAAAGCTAATTTATTTTAGGATTGCTGGGAGAAGTCACATAAAGTGTAAAGTGATCAGTTGAAACTCTGCTGGTAGAGGTCTTCTTCCTTTGTGGTATAGGTTGGCCATCAAATTTTGTGAACAGATATTGAAGGGCAGTCAATGCTTTCTGGGAACCACTTCCTTGGAGAAGTCAATATGAAACTCATTTGTATGTTGAAGATTCTCTGGGAAGTGAATCTAGTGATTCTGTAGGAACCCAAGTCCACAGGTAGCTTTACTGTTGAAATCAAAACTATCTCGGCTCAATAGAATCCACCTCTGTTGCCTGGATCACAGCTAGTTTGGTCTGTTATTTACCTGGAGATGGCTTAGACACAGAAGATGCCCTCACACCTATGGAAAAGTGGTGTGTGTGTGTGTGTGTGTGTGTGTGTGTGTGTGTTTTATTTACCTGGAGATGGCTTAGACACAGAAGATGCCCTCACACCTATGGAAAAGTGTGGTGTGTGTGTGTGTGTGTGTGTGTGTGTGTGTGTGTGTGTTATTTACCTGGAGATGGCTTAGACACAGAAGATGCCCTCACACCTATGGAAAAGTGTGTGTGTGTGATGTGTGTGTTTGTGTGTGTGTGTGTGTGTGTTATTTACCTGGAGATGGCTTAGACACAGAAGATGCCCTCACACCTATGGAAAAGTGTGTGGTGTGTGTGTGTTTGTGTGTGTAAGCCTTCAGTACAAATAGAGGCCAAACCAAAAATAAATGCTATCACACTCGTTGCTGTTGCCAGGTTTGTTTTTGCTTTGGTTATTGGTTTTTGGTTTTTGTGTTACACCTGGTGACGCTCAGGGGTTACTCCTGGCTATGTGCTCAGAAATTGCTCCTGGCTTGAGGGACCATATGGGATGCCTGGGGATCAAACTGGTTTCGTCCTGGGTCAGCTGCATGCAAGGTAAACGCCCTACTGTTGCCCAGCCCCTGTTGCCAGTTTTTTAAAGTGTCTGTTTAAACTTGCAGATTTTTTTTTTATCCTCCCTGCTTTGGTTGTGTAATTGTTGTTATACATTAACTTAATGCCAGGTAACAACAAAAACTTACAAATCACATTGGTGGGTTTCTGTGCTGGACAAAGGTCACAACTCTGATAATTTCATGGTCTGAATTCTCTTTCTGTGCAGCTAAACCTCAGATAAAATCCTGCCTACTGTCATTTGAAACACCTTTAATGACTTTCAGAAGACTTGGGAGCTAAGTCTTGTCTGTGGCTTTTAAATGAATTAGTTCTTCAGTGATTTTAATGCATAAAACACCTGTTTTTCTCCTGCCAAGTTTTATAGTCCAGTGGTGGAGCGTGCAATGCCCATTGCTTTACTGTGCTTGAATCTGAGTCAACATACTGCTAGTTCCTCAGGCAGACAGGCAGTAGGAACCAGCCAGTCTCACAAAGTGCATCTATTTTGTGTTATGTTTATCAAGGAGACCTACTCTAATAAGTTTATTACCAGCTTGGGTATTTGCCTCATCCTATTTTTCTGTAACTTAATACAAGCCTTTTCTAAGAATGGAGGCTAGTATACCTTACCTCAATGTTCTGTTTGTGCTGCTGAGTAGTTGTTTGTTTTTGTTTCACAAAAGACAGAACAACAGAGGATACTTTTTTTTTTATGGGGGGGGGCACATCCGTTTGATGCTCAGGGGCTACTCCTGGCTAAGCGCTCAGAAATTGCCCCTGGCTTGGGAGGACCATATGGGATGCCGGGGGATTGAACCACCGTAATTCGTTGGCTAGCGCTTGCAAGGCAGGCACCTTACCTCTAGCGCCACCTCACCGGCCCCCAGAGGATGCTTTTTATTGTGATAGTTTCACATACATGTAGCAGGTACCCAGTAATATTTTATTACTTGTATGAGCTTTTTTCTCACGAGTATTATTCATTAACAATATTTTGCATTAGCATGATTTTCAACACATTGTGACTTTAAATTTACCAATACAGGGCTGTAATTTACTTTACTACTATATGGAGAGTCATAAAGTAAGAAATAATCCTGTGCAGAGAATTAAGAGCTAGAGATTGACAAGGACCACAAGAAGCTACGACTATGTTGCTTCTGGAATTAACTAGTCCTTTAATTAAATTAATTTCTATAAGTTAAATGTGTGTCATTTTCTATTTATTTAAAGGTATATATGTGTTTTGTGTATAATGTATATAAATAAATATATGTATATATTTGGAGAATATGAGTCATTTGCCATAATAATGCCTACATCTTATATCTCTGTGGATTATTTTTTACCATACTTAAAAAAAAATTTATTTTAGCAACCCTGGTTTATAATTCTATAATGCTGTCAGTGATAGAATTTAATGGATATGGGGCCAGAGAGATAACATGGAGGTAAGGCGTTTGTCTTTCATGCAGAAAGTAATTGGTTCAAATCCCAGCATCCCAAAAACCAAAAAACCAAAAAAAAAAAAAAGAATTTAATGGATATAACTTTTTTTTATTTGGTTTTTGGATCACACCCGGCAGCACTCAGGGGTTCAGAAATCGCTCCTGGCAGGCTCGGGGGACTATATAGGATGCTGAGATTTGAACCTCCGTCCTTCTGCAAACACCCTACCTCCATACTATCTCTCTAGCCCCGGATATAACGCTTTATTTTTATTTTTATTTTTGGGGGGGTTTTGGGTTTCTGGGTCACACCTGGCAGTACTCAGGGCCCACTCCTGGCTCTACACTCAGAAATCGCCCCTGGCAGGCACTGGGGACCATATGGGATGCCGGGATTGGAACCACCGTCCTTCTGCATGCAAGACAAATGCCCTACCTCTGTGCTATTTCTCCGGCCCAGATATAACATTTTAATACCACACATTCCACCCAGAGTGCCTATCTCCCTCTACCATTAACTTAGGATCCTTTTCTCCTGCCACAACATTCCCACCCTACTCCCCGTGTCTGCCCTGTCCAATTTTAAAGACCATTTTTTTAGATTCTGTAACTTTTGGTGATTTCTTATTTCATTAATATGTTTCTTTATAGCCAACATATGGGAGAAATTATTCTTTCTCAGTCTCTCTC